>NW_016827519.1:1831160-1842481 GCF_001698545.2 Rhinopithecus bieti
AAAAAAAAAAAAAACTAGCCGGGCGAGGTGGCAGGCGCTTGTAGTCCCAGCTACTCGGGAGGCTGAGGCGGGAGAATGGCGTAAACCCGGGAGGCGGAGCTTGCAGTGAGCTGAGATCCGGCCACTGCACTCCAGCCTGGGTGACAGAGCGAGACTCGGTCTCAAAAATAAATAAATAAATAAATAAGTATCACATGGTGGGTGTGAGAGGCAGAATAATGCCCTCCCTAAAGAGGTCCAGTTCCTAATCCCCGGAACTTGCGACTGCATTACCTTACATGGCAAAGGGGGATTAAGGCAGCAGGTGGAGTTAAGACTCCTAATCAGCTGACAAAGTAAGGAGATGATCCAGCATTGTCACAAGGAAGGACCCTTCAAAGTGGAAGAGGGAACGTGAGGGTCAGAGGAGGAGATGTGATGTGAGAAGGACTCAGTCGACTGCTGTGGGCTTTGAAGTTGGAAGACGCCACAAGCCAAGGAATGCTAGAAGCCTCTAGAAGCTGGAAAAGACAAGGAAGTGGATTTTAGAGCCTCAAGAAAGAATGCAGCCCTGCAGACTGCAGTCTTGATTTTAGCCAGTAAGATCCATGTCATGCTTTTGACCTCCAGAACTGCAAGGTAAGAAATGGATGTTGTTTTGGCCATGTGCAGTGGCTCACACCTGTAATCTCAGCTCTTTGGGAAGTCAAAACAGGTGGATCACTTGAGGCCAGGAGTTCGAGACCAGCCTGGCCAACATGGCAAAACCCCATCTCTACTAAAAATACAAAAATTAGGGCCAGGCATGGTGGCTCACGCCTGTAATCCTAGCACTTTGGGAGGCCAAGGCAGGCAGATCACCTGAGGTTGGGAGTTCAAGACCAGCCTGACCAACATGGAGAAACCCCATCTGTACTAAAAATACAAAATTAGCCAGGCATAGTGATACATGCCTATAATCCCAGCTACTCAGGAGGCTGAGGCAGGAGAATCGCTTGAACCCAGGAGGCAGAGGTTGCCGTGAGCTGAGATCACGCCATTGCACTCCAGACTTGGCAACAAGAGCGAATCTCAAAAAAAAAAAAAAAAAAAAAAAAAGCCAGGCATGGTGGCGCATGCCTGTAATCCCAGCTACTTGGGAGGTTGAGGCAGGAAAATTGCTTGAACCCAGGAGGCAGAGGTTGCAGTGAGCCGAGGTCGTACCACTGCACTCCACCCTGGGCAACAGGATAATCCCTGCCACACAGAGTCGATGTAAGGATTAAACAAAGGATCGGGAAGGTGCTTAGCACAGCACCTAGTGCAAAAAGCAAATGCTGGGGAAATGGTAAAGGCAGCTCTTGGTAGCAAGCCACTCCAGGCTCTTAACCCCTCGAGGGCCAGGCACGTGAGAGAACATGGGCTCTTTTTTCTCTTACTGAGCTAGCATTTCACAAAGACCTGGGCTCCGCCGATTTGAGTAAAACCAAAGAAAGTTTCACCTTCTTCATCCCAAAGTCATGGTCCTTCCTCCAGGTGCAGTAGGGCACGTGGTGCTCGCAGAGGGGCTGGGGCAGCTTGACGGCCCCTGGCGGTGCTGGAGGTGGGCCGGGACACCATGCCATTAGTGGTTCCTGCAGGTATAGACAATGATGGTGTAGACGGCCTGCGTGTGCACACCCTGTTAGGCCAGGTCACCCTGTAGAGGGCCAGAGGTGCTCTCTCTGGCAGGTCGTGTCCTAGGGGTAAGCCAGGCAGTCACTGCTAAGTCAGTTCTGTGCTCCTAACCCCCGAGTCCTCCTATATGACATCAGGGAGAGCCAGCCACATTTCCAAAACTCAGAAATAGCACGTGTGTCTAAATGCACACTACTGCACCACAGCAAGTTGAAGCCTTTGCTTGTAACATAAGAAGCAACTGACATAGGAAACTTTTTTTTTCTTTTTTTTGAGACAGAGTTTTGCTTTTGTCATCCAGGCCGGAGTGCAGTGGCACAATCTTGGCTCACTGCAACCTCCACCTCCCGGGTTCAAGTGATTCTCCTGCCTCAGCCTCCCGAGTAGCTGGGATTACAGGCATGGGCCACCACCTCCAGGACATTTTTGTGTTTTTAGTAGAGACGGGGTTTCACCATGTTGGCTAGGCTGGTCTCCAACTCCTGACCTCAGGTGATCCACCCGCCTTGGCCTCCCAAAGTGCTGGGATTACAGGGGTGAGCCACGGCACCTGGCTGGACATAGTTTTTAAAAGGCCTGCTATATGGTAGCATTTGCTTGGAGAGCCCAGGCTCCACTGAAGGGGATTTCCTTAGAGCCTCTACCAGTAGAGCAAGGGGAGTGGAGCCAAGGCTCTTGGCATGAATAAGATGGACATGTTTTAAACTGTGTTGGTCCCCAGATCAGGGACCTAGCACAGGGCTCTGGCCGCTTCCGGCAGGAAGGACTCGCGCCCCCAGTGGCCCCAAGCACCATGTGTGTCTGTTGGCTTCCTGGCTCTGGCATTGTAACTTATAATTAGCTTCCAAGGAACCTGCCTTGGAGGGAGGTGGTTACACCAAAATGCTGGGCCTTTTCATCCTCCGTGTTATGTGTGTGAGGGAGTTTAGTAAGTGCTCCTGAGAGCCAGAAGGCCCCCCGCGGCCAGAGCCCCGGGCTTGGTTCCTGCTCTGGGGACTGACACAGTTGCCAACATTGATGCCCACCTTATCCTTAATCATGCCCAGAGCCTTGGCTCCATGGCCTTCACTCTGCTGCTCTGCCAAACAGGATCCTACCTGCTTCACCACATCCATGGTTCCCCACCTTCGCTGCCCTTTAGAACAGTCCAGGGAGCTTTAAAGCCATTGATGCTGGCACCTCACTTGCAGGAAGCATGATTTAACCAGCCTTGGGAGGGGCCCGGGCATTGGTTTTTTTTTTATAGGCTCCCAGGTATGTTCTCATGCACGTGGCCAGGGTTGAGCCCCAGTGACCCAGATGTTGGCAGCTTCCCCTGCCCTTGCCTGGATCCTGGTATCCTGTAGGTGCTGAAAGGTGGCTAGAATTAGCCCACCCCCTCCTCTTGTAAACCCCCACCGCAGTCCTGAGAGCACCCGCCCCTAGCTCAGGCTTTCACATTCCCAGTGAGGCTGCTCACTGACTGGGTTGCATGGAGAGCAGAGGAGGATGCGTGGAGAGAGCCATTCTGCCGCCCTCAGCCTCTGGCTGGCGAGTGGTTCCTCGGCAACCGCCCAGCCTGACACCAGATTGGAGTTCACATGATTCTGCCTCAGCTCGGGAATGGGCAGCCTCCAGCTGGGGATTTTCTAGCCGGAGCTGGGAGGTTCAGGCTGCGGGAAGTCGCTGGAGGGAGAGCTGGGGTCGTGGTTGCAAGGGTGCCCAGGCTCCTGCAGAGCCTCTGCAGGAAGCCCAGCTGTTTGAGGTTTGAGGGCAGAGCCCAGCTGAGGCAGGCAGAGTCAGAGAGGACTCGTTTCAGACTCCCCCCTCAGAGGACTCCCTCCGTCCTGATTTCAGCAGCTGTCTGCTCCTCACCTGTCTTCAGAGACCACACCGCCTTCCTGGGGCCCTGAGGCTCTATGAGAAGCTGGAAAGCACAGGTGGGGGTCCATCAAGCTGTTTCCAAACTGCGGGTTGTGACCCATTCATGGGTCAGTAAATCAACTTCGTAACTCATGACCTGCATTTTAAAAATGGAAATAGAATAGAAATGATCAGAGTGCATGGCAAGAAGTAGGGTAAGTATTGCTTTGGGGAAGTTTGTCGCTTTGTACAGATGTGGGGGGGGGGGTGTGTCTCTGTGTGCTGGGTCGTGATGTCAGGTGTATTTCTTGCTATTGCTTGTGATCCAGAAAGTTCAAAGGCAGCAAGCTGATGCCTAGACACCTGGGTTCTGGATTCGGATCCACCCCAACTAACTGTGTGAATTTGAGCCTCCCTGCTTTAGCCTCTCTGGGCTTCAGGTTCTCAGAAATGGCTTAGCCATGCCAGCCCCACCTGACTCACAGGGACTTTGTGAGCCCAGATGGGACTGACCTTTGAAACAGTGGCAAGGGTTCTAGAAGTCAGATGCTATGGTCCACACGGCTGCTGGAGTGAGGCAGTCTGGGGGGAAATGGGGACTAAGGAAAAATGCATCCTGATTTTTCCCCATCCTCAGAGGGAAAAATAAAGCACTTTCAGAAAATGAAACAGTCTTGTTTAAAGAATGCAGAGGTTTGGCCAACTGAAGGAAAAGGAAGCTGGGCCCTCGGGAAACTCCCCAGCTCTTGTGGGTTTGGGGCTCCGTGAGCAGCCCCGGCACCATGAGTAACTGTCTGTGTGCGTGCCGGTGTGTGCCTCCCGGAAGAGGGGGGTGAGTTAGATCATTATTTATGTGCTAGCTGGAATCCAGCAGTTAGGCACCTCTGCCTTCTGACTTGGGACGTGCAAGACTCCTAGCTTAGTCAGAGAGGCCTTTCTTTCCTGTTGGGAGCTTAATTTCTCTTGGTCATTGAAGTCCTCAGAGGCCTCTATGCTGATTTGCATTTGCTAAAGATTCGCTTCCAGGCGTTGAGCCACTCTATAGTTTTTCTCAGTGTCTTAGCTGGGTAATAAAGTGTTATTTTGATTCTTTTCCCCAATGCCTTCCCAAACCACGGACTGGACACATGGCTGGTTTTCCTCAGTGGGCGTTGAAAACATGGTTGACCTGCTAAAGCGTAGTCCAGGTGAAGGGGGTCAGTCCCGGACCAAGCCTGGTGGCCATTGCTGCAGCATCTGTGAGGACTGGAGCTTGGCTGAGCTGGCGGCTTGAGGGTGTTGGTTCCAGGATGACCATGACAGTCAGCACAGCATCAAGGAAAGTGTGGACCAGTCCGAGTTCCAGACCTGGCCTGCCGCATCTCAACTGCGGAGTCTTCAGCAGGTTGGTTCATCTTTCTGAGCCGCAGTTTCTGCATCTGTAAAGTGGGTGCTGATGAGAGTGGTGGTGAAAGAGACAACAGACATTCAGAAACTTGCCTGGCAAGTGCAGGGCCCTCGACAGACGTGGCTTAGTTCTTCTATATATCTATGTTTTTCCATTTACGGAATATTTTTTGCATCCACTGTGTTCTTTCATTTTCGAGGAGCAAGGTTCCTGTGGAGATGAGGTAGAGGGCAAGTCGGAGTTTCCATCTGGGGGTGCCTGTCCTCAGGGAACAGTAGAAGGGAAGGCACTGGTGAAAAATCAGGACCCTCAGACCAGCTCAGGCAGCCTGAGCAGAGAGGGGACCACGGTCATTCCTCCTCCTCACTTTCCTGTTTCTATTAGTGATACCCCCACTGTCCCAGCACCCAGCCTCAACCCCCCACCATTGACCTATCCACTCACTCACCTACTCACCTATCCACCCACCCATACATCCACCTGTCCACCCGTTCACTCATCCCTCTATCCCTCTACCCCTCACCCATGCATCCATTTATATATTCACCCATCCACTTATCCATCCACCCACCCATCTATCCACTCACCTTTCCAGCTGCCCATATGTCCATCTGTCCAGCCATCCAGTCATCCATCTATCTGGCTACCCCATCCCTCCATTTACTCATTCACCCACCCACCTCTCCACCATCCATCCAACGAATAATTTTGGGGAGGTTATAAGGACCAGGCACCAAGAAAAATCTCCGACTGGCCCCTGGTTGTTCCCCACCTCGCTTGTAATTACTTGCCAGTTCTACAGCTGTTTCCTCTCTCGCCCTGCCTACCTCCTATTCAGATCCAGTCACACCAACCTACTTTCAATTCCGCAGAGCTGCCCCTTCTCTTCCTCTTGCATTTCGGCTGTTTCCACACATTTTCCACAGGTGGAAACTCTCCTCTGCTTGGGCAGCACTTTGTCTTTCTCCTGATCTTACTGTAACTGCCGGTGCTCAGGAAAGCCTTTCCTGAGAGGGTGAGGTCCTCACCCATGAACCCTCACAAAATCCTGCACTCTCTTTGTGAGTTTATTTCACTTATCCTCTCTCCTCCCCCTTAAGACTAAAAGCCACTTGTTACTAGGGGCGTGTCTAGTGTTGTGCCTTCCGTATAACATGCTCGGTATTTGTTGTATGAATGAATACTTGGATGGATGGATGAATGGATGTGTGAATGGCTTGATGATGGATGCATGAGTGGATGACTGGAGAACCATGGAAGTCTTTGCCGCAGGGTGTGACTGGCTTAGATTTCTGTTTAGAGGATGGCTTTGAGGATGGTAAGATGGAGACAGGAAGCAGCCCAAGAGGAGGCTGTTGCACTGACTCTGGGAAGGAGCTCGTCAGCCCTTCTAGGGTGCTGATGAGAGAGCTGAAGAGGAGGAGATGGATGTAGGAAATACTTAGGAGTTGAAAGTGGTAGAACTTGGAAATTAACTGGATGCTGTGGATGAAGATGTGGGTGAAAGCTGAAGTCCAGCCATTTTTTGACATAAGTGATTGGGCAGGTGAGGATGCCCCTTCTGAGAACAGACCAGTGGAGAAAATGATGGACCCAGCGTGGGCCTCACTGAGCGTGTCTTGTGAATGGCAGGAAGCCGGTTATGCCTCC
This sequence comes from Rhinopithecus bieti, assembly GCF_001698545.2. Taxonomy (NCBI): domain Eukaryota; kingdom Metazoa; phylum Chordata; class Mammalia; order Primates; family Cercopithecidae; genus Rhinopithecus; species Rhinopithecus bieti. Next base: position 1,837,675 of record NW_016827519.1, read on the forward strand.
ATCCTGGGAGAGACCTGGGAGTCATCAGAGTGTAGGTGGGGTTGAAACCACGGAGAAGCAGCCATCCCACAGAGAGTGAAAAGGGCAAACCAGTGTTGAATGTGTGTGGGAGAGCTGCCCGTGGCTCCCGCCATACACTGCCTTGCATGCTAGTAATTTGTGTATGGGACATTCCTGTCTTTTGAGCTTGGAGGTTCCTTGAAACTGGGAGCCATTTCTTGCATTTTGTTTGTTTTGAGATGGGGGGGTCTCACTCTGTCACCCAGGCTGGAGCACAGTGGCATGAACTTGGCTCACTGCAGCCTCAACCTCCTGGGCTCAAGCGATCCTCCCGCTTCAGCCTTCTGATTAGCTGGGACTATAGGTGTGCACCACCACAGCTGGCTAATTTGTAAATTTTATTTAGGGACAGAGTCTCGCTGTGTTGCCCAGGCTGGTCTTGAACCCTTAGGCTCAAGTGATCCTCTCGCCTCAGCTAGTACTGAGATTACAGGGGTGAGCCATCACACCCGGGCCATTTCTTGTGGACCTCTAGGTCCCCCATGTCTAGCTTGGTGCTGTGAACATCGGAGATGCTCTACACACACTTGTGCAGTGAAAGCCAGGGTACTGGATAGTTCAAGCTGCTTCATCTGTCTGACCTCAGTTTTCTTCCTTTTTTTTTTTTTTTGAGACGGAGTCTTGCTCTGTCGCCCGAGCTGGAGTGCAGTGGCCGGATCTCAGCTCACTGCAAGCTCCGCCTCCCGGGTTTACGCCATTCTCCTGCCTCAGCCTCCGGAGTAGCTGGGACTACAGGCGCCCGCCACCTCGCCCGGCTAGTTTTTTGTATTTTAGTAGAGACGGAGTTTCACCGTGTTAGCCAGGATGGTCTCGATCTCCTGACCTCGTGATCCGCCCGTCTCGGCCTCCCGAAGTGCTGGGATGACAGGCTTGAGCCACTGCACGCGGCCTGACCTCGGTTTTCTTATCTCTAAAATGGACACATCTCTAAATGGCTGTTTTTAAAACTGGACAAGAGAACAGAAGTGAAACGCTCTGTAAACTGTAAAGTATTTTGCAAATAAAAGGTGTAAGTGCTCAGGTTTAATGGCTTTTTCTGGGGGCCTTGAATCAGCCGGGAGACATCCCAAGGGCTGTGACCTGGTTGTGCCCACAAGGTCCCACTGGATCACATTCCCCTGCCAGCTTCCTCTGTTTCCCTGCCTTGGGAGCTCTTGTAGGGCATGCACTCAAGAGCTGAACCCTGGACCTTCCAGACTGTCCTAGCACCTTGCTACTCAAAATGTGGTCCATGGGTCAGCAGCATCCACGTCACCTGGCAGCTTGTTTGAAATGTAAAATTCCTGAGCCCCAGCCCAGACTCACTGAGGTGAGGCTTAGCGACCTGGCATAACAAATTCCCCAGGGGATTCTGATGCACCCAAGTTCAAGCACTGCAGCGTTAGAATACCAAACCCTCTTTTCTCTCCAAAACAAACGTAGGAGGTGCTTTCATCTACACGCAGTCCATGTTTCTTCTTTGTTCTGTAGGCTTGAATGTTTCTGACTTTGGTTGCCAGAATTAGCTTATTGTTGGCCTAGGGAAGAGGAAGCACCACCCTACACGTATAGACACCCCCGCTCGTAAACCGTAGCCTGATGACGCTCAGTCAGTTTCCAAGATGACTGGTTTTGCTTTCGTGGGGGCTTCATTTGCCGTTTGGGGGGAGCCTGGGGGCCTGTGCTTTTATGAATGGATTCTATCTTCCTGTGGGTGGATTTTGTGTGGACTGTGGTGAACCTGAAGTAAATTCAGAAAGAGGAACGGCCTTGGATAGGTGCCTTGGGGACCATTCGGGGCCATGAGCTTCTGTGGATTTCCTCATATGTAAGCCTGGCAAAGCACTTGGCCCCACAGGTGTGAGCTTGCAATTCAGGGACAGGCGGACTGACAAGAAGGTGACTAGGGCCGAATTCTGATTCACTGGGCTGCGGGCAGAGTTTTGGGATCATGGACTTCAGCTGTTCCTTCCCCCCTTTTTCTCACCACCAAAACATACAAATGAAAACAAACAAACAAACAAACCCAAAACCCACAGTTGTGCATGGCCGGTGGAAATGTAAGATGGTGCAGCCACTATGGAAAACGGTAGGGCAGTTCCTCAAAAAATTAAAAATAGAACTAACATATGATCCAGCAGTACCAATTCTGATTATGTACCCAAAAGAACTGAAAGTGGGAACTTGAACAGATCTTGGTACACTCATGTTCATAGCAGCTTTATTCACAATAGCCAAAAGGTAAAAACAATCCCAATGTCCATCGATGCATGGATAAACCAAACGTGGGCTGTGCATACCGTGGACTATTATTCAACCTTAAAAAGGCAGGAAATTCTGACATGTGCTACAACATGGATGAATCTTGAAGACATTATACTACATCAAATAAGCCAGACACAAAAGGACAAATGCTGTCTGATTCCATTTATATGAGGTACCTAGAATAGTCAAGTTCATAGAGACAGAAATGGTGGTTGCTAGGGGCTGGGGAGTTATTATTTAATGGATATAGATCACCTGAGATGGGGAGTTCGAGACCAGCCTGACCAACATGGTGAAACCCCGTCTCTACTAAAAATACAAAATTAGCCAGGCATGTTGGCGCATGCCTGTAATCCCAGCTACTCGGGAGGCTAAGGCAGGAGAATCGCTTGAATCTGGGAGGCAGAGGTTGCCGTGAGCAAGATTATGCCATTGCACTCTAGCCTGGATAACAAGAGTGAAACACCGTCTCAAAAAAAAAGAAAAAAAAAAAAGTGGCTAAAATGGTAAATGTTATTTTACATGTATTTTACCACAACGAAAACAAGGAGCAACTCCCTCCACCGCCATCACTGGAATTCTAAGCCAGTGCCCTGAAGAGGACGGAAGAGGTGAGTCAGAGACTGGGAGTCCCTGTATTCTGGGAACTGAGAGGCTGGGAGCTGAGTCTCAGGCGGAGACTGTACATGGCAGGCAGGTGGGATGTGAAGCAAGGAGACCTGGATTCTAGCAGCAACGCGTCCTTCCTCAGGCTGGCTTCAGGCAAGTCACTTGCCCTTTAGAACCGGAGTTTCCTCACCTGGAAGGTGGGAAGTGTCGTTCACCTATTCATCCAAGAAGTTTTTTTTTCTTTTTTTTTTGAGACAGAGTCTTGCTCTGTTACCCAGGCTGGGGTGCAGTGGCATGATCTCAGCTCACTGCAACCTCTGCCTCTGCCTCCCGGGTTCAAGTGATTCTCATGCTTCAGCCTCCTGAGTAGCTGGGACTACAGGTGCCCGCCACAACACCTGGCTAATATTTGAATTTTTAATAGAGACGGGGTTTCACCATGTTGGCCGGGCTGGCCTCGAACTCCTGACCTCAGGTGATCCACCTGCCTCTTCCTCCCAAAGTGCTGGGATTACAAGTGTGAGCCACTGCGCCCCACCAAAACATTGTATTCTTTTTTTTTTTCCTCTCTCTTTTTTGAGACGGAGTCTGGCTCTGTCGCCCAGGCTGGAGTGCAGTGGCCAGATCTCGGCTCATTGTAAGCTCCGCCTCCTGGGTTTACGTGATTCTCCTGCCTCAGCCTCCCGAGTATCTGGGACTACAGGCGCCCGCCACCTCACCTGGCTAGTTTTTTGTATTTTTTTTTTAGTAGAGACAGGGTTTCACCGTGTTAGCCAGGATGGTCTCGATCTCCTGACCTCGTGATCCACCCGTCTCGGCCTCCCAAAGTGCTGGGATTACGGGCTTGAGCCACCGTGCCCGGCCCAAAACATTGTATTCTATCTTGCTCAAACATATTCAAATATCTGGAATTGTCTTTGTTAAATTCTCAATAATAAGAACTTCTTTTTTCTGAGATGGAGTCTCACTCTGTTGCCCAGGCTGGAGCGCAGTGGTGCGATCTCAACTCACTGCGTGCTCTGCCTCCCAGGTTCAAGCGATTCTCGTGCCTTAGCCTCCTGAGTAGCTGGGATTACAGGAGCCTGCCAGCATGCCTGGCTAATTTTCAGTAGAGACAGAGTTTTGCCATGTTGGCCAGGCTGGTCTCAAACTCCTGACCTTAAGTGATCTGCCCACCTCAGCCTCCCAAAATGCTGGGATTACGGGTGTGAGCCCACTGCATCTGGCCAATAAATAGGAACTTTTCACTGATTCCAATAAGATTATAATCTCTTACTCCTCCTCTTTGCTTCTGGAAAAACAATGCCCTGTTTGCATACCCATTATTTGATGTGGCCCTGATACTAACCCCCAAGGGCAGGTGTTTTTATCTCCATTTGGCAGGTGAGGAAACCTAGGCTGAGACAAGGTAAGTGACTTGCACAGTCTGTACCTGGCTGGCCTGGCACTTGCGTCCTGGGGCCTTGGCCCAGAGCTTTCCCGGAGCTCCATGGAGGAGAGGAGAGGTAGCTCTTGCTGGGTGAGCACCCAGGAGTGCAGGCTGTCCTCGTGGGAAACTGTGCTTTTGTTTCTTGCCAAGACGCAGTAAAATGCGGACAAGGTTGGGCCTCTTCTGGAGAGGCCCCCATGAGGGGCGGTGCCCTCTGTAAATGGACCTAAGTAGTACATTCCTGTGAGCAAATAGGACAAATGTGAATGCTGCCTATTGCTGTGGGTGAGGAGGGTGGCCGGTGCTGTTGCGTGTGGGTTAGAATTGATCTTTGCCCCACATCTCCCTGGGAGAGCAGGCTCAAGGTGGGCACATGCTCATAAGAACCTCCAGCCTTCACTGCACTCCAGCCTGGGCGACAGACTTAGACTCCGTCTCAAAAAAAAAAAAAAAAAAAAAAAAAAA
>NW_016827519.1:1842625-1873787 GCF_001698545.2 Rhinopithecus bieti
AAAAAAAAAAAAAAAAAAAAAAAAAAAGAACCTCCAGCCTTACTTGCTACAGCAAGGGAGCAGGAAAATATATAAAGGATGGGGAATAAATAGGCAAAGCCAGGGAATGGGGAGGGGAGATGTAAACTACCCTATAGTGTCTTGGTATGTGACCCATTTGGATATATTCTTTTTTTTGTTTTGTTTTGTTTTAATTGAGACAAGTCTCCCCCTGTCACCCAGGCTGGAGTATAGTGGCACGATCTTGGCTCACTGCAACCTCCGCCTCCCAGGTTCAAGTGAATCCCCTGCCTCAGCCTCCTGAGTAGTTGGGATTACAGGTGTCCGCCACCATGCCCAGCTAATGTTTGTATTTTTACTAGAGACAGGGTTTTGCTATGTTGGCCAGGCTGGTCTCGAACTCCTGACCTCAAGTGATCCGCCCACCTTGGCTTCCCAAAGTGTTGGGATTACAGGTGTGAGCCACCACGCCTGGGGCTCCCATTCAGATCTATTCTTCTTGTTATTTATTTATTTATTTATAGAGACAAGGGTTTGCCATGTTGCCCAGTCTGGTCTTGAACTCTTGAGCTGTTGAACTCCAGCGATCCTTCCACCTCCCAAAGTGCTGGGCTTACAGGTGTGAGCCATCATGTCCGACCATTCAGATACTCTAGTTGAATTGGAGTTGGTGGGCTAGTACACCTTCTAAATTAAATGAGCAAAGAATTTAGAACGGTGCCTGACACACAGTAGGTGCTACATACATGTTAGCTACTATTATAAGCCTTTCCTGCCTCTGACTTTCAGGGTCTTGCCCACCACCAGCGATGCCCAGCCCTTGGTAGAACTTGAACCACCTTCTATAAACAGGATGGCGGTGGAGAGACAGGCCCAGTCCCTGAGCCCATGAGGAGTGTGGCCCCTTCAGGCCCAAAGATGGGGAACATCACTGCAGACAACTCCTCCATGAGCTGTACCATCGACCACACCATCCACCAGACGCTGGCCCCGGTGGTCTATGTTACGGTGCTGGTGGTAGGCTTCCCGGCCAACTGCCTGTCCCTCTACTTCGGCTACCTGCAGATCAAGGCCCGGAACGAGCTGGGCGTGTACCTGTGCAACCTGACGGTGGCCGACCTCTTCTACATCTGCTCGCTGCCCTTCTGGCTGCAGTACGTGCTGCAGCACGACAACTGGTCTCACGGCGACCTGTCCTGTCAGGTGTGCGGCATCCTCCTCTACGAGAACATCTACATCAGCGTGGGCTTCCTCTGCTGCATCTCCGTGGACCGCTACCTGGCTGTGGCCCATCCCTTCCGCTTCCACCAGTTCCGGACCCTGAAGGCGGCCGTCGGCGTCAGCGTGGTCATCTGGGCCAAGGAGCTGCTGACCAGTATCTACTTCCTGATGCACGAGGAGGTCATCGAGGACGAGGACCAGCACCGCGTGTGCTTTGAGCACTACCCCATCCAGGCATGGCAGCGCGCCATCAACTACTACCGCTTCCTGGTGGGCTTCCTCTTCCCCATCTGCCTGCTGCTGGCGTCCTACCAGGGCATCCTGCGCGCCGTGCGCCGGAGCCACGGCACCCAGAAGAGCCGCAAGGACCAGATCCAGCGGCTGGTGCTCAGCACCGTGGTCATCTTCCTGGCCTGCTTCCTGCCCTACCACGTGCTGCTGCTGGTGCGCAGCGTCTGGGAGGCCAGCTGCGACTTCGCCAAGGGCGTCTTCAACGCCTACCACTTCTCCCTCCTGCTCACCAGCTTCAACTGCGTCGCCGACCCGGTGCTGTACTGCTTCGTCAGCGAGACCACCCACCGGGACCTGGCCCGCCTCCGCGGCGCCTGCCTGGCCTTCCTCACCTGCTCTAGGACCGGCAGGGCCCGGGAGGCCTATCCGCTGGGTGCCCCCGAGGCCTCCGGGAAAAGCGGGGCCCAGGGCGAGGAGCCCGAGCTGTTGACCAAGCTCCACCCGGCCTTCCAGACCCCTAACTCGCCAGGGGTGGTAGGGTCTGCCACGGGTGGGTTGGCCTAGCCTGGGTCCCCCGCGGGTGGGGCCACGTGAGGCCTGAGCCTTCAGCCCACGGGCCTCAGGGGCGGCCGCCTCCCGCTTCCCCCAGCACCAGTGCCGCTTTCTGCAGAGGCAGCGAGGCCCCTGTGACTCCAGAAGTCTGCTCTTCCTTGCTGAGCCCGCTGGGACCGCCGAGGGTGAGAATAAGCCCCCGTTGGCTCATGGTGTCCTCTGCTGCGGCTGCGATGTGGCCAGGCTGGGGCTGCCGGTGGGGGGAAGACAGTGAGCTGCGCTCCCTGGCCTGCTTCCCGCAGTTTGTGCATGGGGAGTGTGAGGACTTGGGGGGTGGGAGGCTGGGCGTTCACCTGCCAGGGCCTTCCAATGCCACCGTTGTCACAGACAATGCCTGTCCAGGTGTCCCGGTGGGATCAGCGCTGGAGCCCCGCCCACAACAGGGTGGGAAGGGAAAACTGGAGGGGGAAGGAAGGCAGGAGGGGGAAGGAAGGGAGGAGGGGAAAGGAAAGGAGGAGGGGAGAAGGAAGGGAGGAGGGGAGAAGGAGGGGAGGAGGGGAGAAGGAAGGGAGGGGTGTTGGGTTGGGGAGTGGGGGTAGTTATAGGCAGAGAAGGACCCTGGCTTCAGCCACAGGAACTGGGAGAGCCACCTGCTGCTCCAGAAGACTTGCCCACCTCCACAGAAATGCTAGCCCTTCAGACCTTCTGGTCAGTGGGCTGGGACTGCTCTGACTGGGGATGTCCTCCAAGGCCTGGGACTCCAGTTTCTCAGAACCAAGAGGCTACCTGGGCTTCCTCCAAGAAGGGACCAGTGGCTAGGAGCAGAAGTTGGCATCAGTAAACATTTCTGGAATCTACCAAAGGGAGGCCCAGGTAGAACCCCTTCCTCAGTCTTCGTTCCCCTCTTCCCTCTAACTTTTAAGAGGTTGATCCTTTCTGCTGTGTCTCTTAGCCCTTTCATTGGGGATGTCCAGAGGCAGACAGCCCAGGTTGGAGGTGCCCCACGGAAGGGTGCTCACAGTGGTCCCAGGGATACACTTGGCTTCGACTGCACAGCCCCTGATCAGATCCTTGTGGAGGGTGTCCGATGACTTGGGGAGGTTCTCTTCCCCTTCCTAGAGAAGGAAGTGACCAAGTTTGAAGGCAGCAGCAATGACCACACAGCCAAGAAGGCCCATGCAACTCAGCCCAGGATCTTACTGGGTCAATGACATTGGTGGAAGCCTCCATGCCTCCTCATTCCACAGCACCTCCTCCTATGTTGACCTTAAACACCGGCTCCCCACTGATACACACTGGGATGAGCTGAGGGCACTCTCATTTACTATCAAGAGTTGTATTTTTGTATTGTCCTCTCTTTTTGCCAAGTCTACATGTGTTGACTGTGCAATGGATTTATGTAGCCAACTTCAGTCTGCAAATAAAGCAAAGTAACTGGACACCTTGGGAGTATGCTGCAGTCCTTATGGGGTAGGGGGTCTTCAACACCAGGGGTCTAGAGGGTCCTTGAAGAACCAAAGGAGTCAGGAAGGGGCAGAGGTTGAACTTCTCAGGGCAAACTCAAGCAGAGCAATTAGGGATTTGCACTTGATTACCCAGAAAATGTTCAAGAAGGACACAGCCCTCGAGTGAAGTAGAGCTTTCTCTCCCTCCACTTGAGATTCATAAAGTGCCACCCAGCTCTACAGTGTGGTGTTGCAAATTTGCTCTGTGGTTTAACTTGGTCAACTCCCTTTTGAGGATAGAGCCCAGTCATGTGGTTTGGAGAATATCACCCACTCTGTCCTTGGCCACATGACCCCTCGTATCTGCTAGGTAGCTGCTCCCCACAGTGAGGGAGGGCTCCATCAGACCACCCCCTCCTCACTAGAGAAGATTCCCAAAGCAGAAGGGCCTGTTGCATTCATCTCTGTGGGGCTGTCCTCGGTGACGGGGCTTTGTTTAGAGAAACCCACATTTGCTGACCTGACTCTTTAGGCTGGAGCGTCTTCTCAACAGTGGCATATGCCATGTTTATCACTGAGGATTAACTGCATCATATTAAAACGTAAATTTGATCTTGGTCATTTAATCCCTCTCTGGGTCAGGCTCCTAGAGTCCTGGAGTGTTCCAGAAGAGTAGATCCTTCTCCTAAACAGACTAAGTAAGGAGAATATTGGGGATTATGACTCCTTTCTCTCCTGAGAGGATGGGTGGAAGAAAAAGTCCATCTGGTATGGAAGGTGACAGAAGCCATTAGGATTTCTTTCTTATTCACCAGAGTTGTTTAGTCAGATGAGGGCTCATCTTCCTGTTTACACACAGGGCTCATCTTCCTGTTACACACACTGGTCTGTGGGTTGGCCAGACAAGAGTGGGAGAAATTTTCAGCACGAAATACATCCCCATCTGCTGATTCCTCTGACTGTTCCAACCAAAAGAGAGCCAGACTCTGACCCTCTTGGCTTGTTGCTTTTCTGAATAACCCGCTTCTTGTAGCTGGTGATCCTGAAGCCTCCATCCCTGGAATTCATCTGGCAAGACAGTTGTCCCTGATGATATTATGATTTGAATGTCCCCTCCAAAACTCAGGCTGAAATTTCATTGCCATTGTAACTATGCGAAGAGGTGGGATCTTTAAGAGATGTTAGGTCATGGATTAATGCTGTTATGGTGGGAGAGAGTTTGTTATCGGGGGAGTTCAGCCCGCTTTTTTTTCTCTCTTAAGAGCTTGCTTGCCTTTCTGCTTTCTGCCATGAGATGACCCCTGCCAGATGCTGGCACCATGCTCTTGGACTTCCCACTCTCTAGAATCATAAGCCAAAGAAATGTATGTTCTTTATAAATAACCTAGTCCATGGTATTCTGTTATAGCCATAGAAAATGGACTAAGACAGATGGCATTAATCCTGAGGTTATGATGGTGCCCAGTACTCTGGGGAAATGTTGGGATTTCAATTCCATTTGCTTTAATTCAACAACTTTCAGAAGAATACTGCTAAATTACATGTTAGATATCAGTGCGGGCATATACCAGAGAGGTCATAATATCCAGTTCCCTCTCCATGAAGCCTCCTCTCTGCATTCCCCAAAAATGATAGTCCAGTCTCTCTACAAACGCCGCCAATGACAACTCACTACTACCCAAGACGACTAATTTCAGGGTTGGGCAGAAAACTTCATGCAAAGTCCAATGAGAGGCTGCTTTCTGGCAAGTCTTTCCCAAAGTGATGGCAGTGATTCAGGTCCTTCCATCACCAGAGTCCATCATCTTGGGGTCTTCCCTTTTCACCCACACAGGTAAGGGGAAGCAGCAAAAAGAGAATCTCACAGGGGTTTTTGGCCAAGTGTGGAAATGGCGAATATCCCTGCTACTCACACTCCATTGGTCAGATCCCAGTCATGTGGCCTCAACCTAACTGCAAGTGAGGCTAGGGAAGGTAGTTTTCCTACGGATGCAGGCAGAATTGGTGAGCATCTGGCCATTCTCTGACAGGCAGCTCTTCAAGCCACCTCAACTTAACAGGTTTTTTGTTTTGTTTTGTTTTGTTTTTTTGAGACAGAGCCTTGCTCTCTCACCCAGGCTGGAGTGCAGTGGCACAATCTTGGCTCACTGCAACCTCTGCTTCTCAAGTTCAACCAATTCTCCTGCCTCAGCCTCCCAAGTAGCTGGGATTACAGGCATGTGCCACCACACCCAGCTAAATTTTGTATGTTTAGTAGAGAAGAGGGTTTTGCCATGTTGGCCAGGCTGGTCTCAAACTCCTGGCCTCAAGTGATCCACCTGCCTTGGCCTCCCAAAGTTCTGGGATTACAGGCATAAGCCACCACATCCAACCCTAAACTTAAGAGGTTTTAAGCGCCCACCTTCCTGTACCTTCATCTAAACAAAATCCCCTTCTTCAAATGTGATGCCTGGAATGTGAAGTGAGACCAAGTCTGTCTGACCTGCCGCGTGGAGAACAGGCCCATTTTCCTCTCTGCTTCTTTACTTCTGGTGAGAAATCTTATTGCTGACACACATTGAGTTTATGTGAATTGCTGGTAAGCCACATCCTCTCCACCCTGCCTAGAGGCAGTGGTTTTTTGAATCTAAGAGTTAGACTTCATTGTGCAGCCAGTGGAAGCCACATGGAGTGGGCGGGATGTAGCAGAATGCAGTGGGCTGGACCAAGTTGGGACTGGTGGTCAACAGAGCCCGTGCAATGAGGGGCAAGGAACAACCTCAGAGGAATGCCTTTCCCTGCTGAGTGATGGAGGGGCCAGAGGACCTCCAGGGGACTAAGGAGCCCTGACCTGCTTAGCTGGCTCACTTGTCTTTGATCCACCTCCTGCAGGGTCTGTGTGGCTCATTCTCTCCTCTAGGTGCCAAGGTCCCCAGCCTGCCCTTGTTATCCATGGAGCATCCTACGCACTGTTCACCAGGACTACCTCCCCTCAGTGTTCTTGGAAATGCCCAGCAATGCTTCTATGTCCCACAAATCCATTCTGGTTGGCACCAGGCCCATATCTCACCTTAAGCCACCCCATCATTCCCTGCATGTCATCTCCTATCCCCCTGTAACCAGCTTCTTCAGGCTGCAGCCACACTCACCATGGCCACCCCATGGATACAGGTGCTTCCCCAAAGCACAGTCAAGGCTAGGATAAAAGAGCAAAGCTGAACAAAACTTTACTAAAGGTCTGAGCAGGAATCCTATAGTGGAATGGACAAGCATCAAAACTGGATTCTGGAACACAGAGCTCCTGTGGTCCTTGGGCTAGGCCCTGCTAAGGGGTCTTCTCCTGACCCTCCCTTGCACCCGAGCCCCTGATGTGGGAGCACGGGCCTGCCTCTCCCTGTAGCGGGGATGTGTTACTGAGTCTAGGACCCTTATTCTCAGCTTTTTCTGGGCTCAACCTGGTGTCAGCCTCTTTCCCAAAGAACTGGAATCCTCTCCCTATGAATTTTTGCCCATAGTGAAGATAACCCATTATGTGGTTTTATGCCTGAGACTCCTCCATGCCAAAAGAGAATTCTGCTGTTACTACTGCAAAACCAAAGGCCCATTTGTGTCTTCCCCCAAAACATGAGTTAGAAGCGTGCTGGCAGCTTTACCATAGTGAGGACTTCTCTCTTCTAGCCATCAAGATTGCAGAAACAGGCCGTGCGTGGTGGCTCACGCCTGTAATCCCAGCACTTTGGGAGGCCGAGGCGGGCGGATCACGAGGTCAGGAGATCGAGACCATCCTGGCTAACAAGGTGAAACCCCTTGTTACTAAAGGGGTAGTAACCCCATTTAGTAGAGAAACCCCATCTCTACTAAAAATACAAAAATTAGCTGGGTGTGGTGGCAGGTGACTGTAGTCCCAGCTACTTGGGAGGCTGAGGCAGGAAAATGGTGTGAACCTGGGAGGTGGAGCTTGCAGTGAGCCGAGATTGCACCAGTGCACTCCAGTCTGGGCGACAGAGCGAGACTCCATCTAAAAAAAAAAAAAAAAAAAAGATTGCAGAAACGTTGGGGTACATTCTCAATCAGAGGCCCTTGCTACATGGAACTCTGCAGTCCCAAATCAGGGACAAAAATCCTAATTAGAGGACACGTGACCAGGGAGGCTGCAGAGCTGAGGTGGCTTCACCGAGCCATGAGATGCCACAGAGGCCCATGTGGTTGAGTTCTCAGGATGTCGGAGGTGTCAGCCCTGCTGCCGCAACAGCATGAGCATAGCCCCTGCCGGTGGGAACTCCCCTAGAATGACAAGGGAGACCTGGAGAGCCCCAACCCCAGCGGCTTCTGCCCAGGGCTGCATCACGCCCCTGCATAGGGAGAACTGCAGTGAGTCCCAGACCACTGTGCTACATCCTAATGCTTAACTGCTGTGTGTACAATGCGGGGTTCATTTTCACCCTGTGTTCTATTCTCACAACTGTTGCTCCTTAAAGAACGAAACTCAACCTGTTTAAGGAAATGAAGGAAAACTAAGCAGGTTCAACAAACATTTGGGGTCATGGCTGCCAAGCTGGACTCCCCTGATCCGGGTGAGTCAGCTGTCACTCAGCAGTGCAACCAGCACAGGATATTGTAAGAGTGTAATGGGACACTGTCAGTGACTCAATTTCTAATGTTGTTGGGCACCGTGCAGTGGGAGCTTGTGAAAGAGATAAGGGCAAGTGACTGGAGTTGTTCAGGAGGACTCTGAGCCACCTGAGCACTGGACGGGCCTGACTCACCCACAGGGTGAGGCTGCCCTCCTACACAAGGGTCTGGGCTCAGGGGGTGCAGGGGAGCAGATAGAGAGGAGGTGGAATAGTGTCAGGGTGAGGTGAGGGGCAGCAATGGTGATAAATGTTAGGCTCTTCAAAGGACCTTTTGCCGGCCGGGCGCGGTGGCTCAAGCCTGTAATCCCAGCAATACCCAGCAAAACGTTGGGAGGCCGAGACTGGGTGGATGCACGAGGTGCAGGAGATCGAGACCATCCTGGGGCTAAGCAACGGTGAAACCCGCTCTCTACTAAAAATATAGCAAAAAATCTAGCTGGGCCGAGGTGGCGGGTGCCTGTAGTCCCGCTAACATCCGGGAGGCTGAGGGGGCAGGAGAATGGCGTAAAAACCCGGGAGGGCAGAGCTTGCAGTGAGCTGAAGATCGCGGCCACTGCACTCCAGCCTGTGCAAGCAGAGTCGAGAACTCCGTCTCAAAAAAAAAAAAAAAAAAAAAAGAGGACCTTTTGCCTTAGTAAACAAAATGCTGTTTGGAAAAAAAAAAAAAAACATTTCAAAGGTATAAATATTTTGGTGGTGGTAGGAGTAAATCTTCTGTAAAGCCCAAAAACTTTGTAAATATGTATTCTACATTTGTACATTTTACCATTTTCCTTTTTTGAGACAAGGTCTTGCTATGTCACCCACGCTAGAGTACAGCGGTGTGATCACAGCTCACTGCAGCCTCAAACTCCTGGGCTCAAGTGATCCTCCCACCTTAGCCCTATGAGTAGCGGGGACTACAGGTGCATACCACCATGCCTGGCAAATTTTAAAAACTTTTTTTGTAGAGATGGGATTTCACTATGTTGTCCAAGCTGAAGCTGGTCTCAAACTTCTGGGCCCACAGGATCCTCCCACCTTGGCCTCCCAAAATGTTGAGATCACAGGTGTGAGCCACCATGCACGGCTGCTTGACTATGTCCTAATCATAATAATACCCCCTCATCGCAGGGAATATGTTCCAAGATCCCCAGTAGATATTACTGAACTCGACTGCTGTCAGTTGCAACACGTTTCTGTTCATGTCTTCCACCCACACATGTAATGCCTTTTCCCTCTTAACTAATCACTTACCACACATTGTGGCTAGAACTTTTGCAGCTTGAAGTTTGACAACAAAACTAGCACACGTTTCTTTTTCCTTCTCAATTCTTTTTTTTTTTTTCGTTTTGCTTGTTTGTTTTGAGACAGTCTCGCTCTGTCGCCCAGGCTGGAGTGCAGTGATGTGATCTCAGCTCACTGCAACCTCCATCTCCTGGTTTCAAGCAATTCTCCCGCCTCAGTCTCCCGAGTAGCTGGCATTACAGACACCCACCACCACACCCAGCTAATTTTTTCTATTTTTGGTAGAGATGGGGTTTTACCATGTTGCCCAGGCCAGTCTCAAACTCCTGAGCTCAAGTGATCTGCCCACCTCAGCCTCCCAAAGTGCTGGGATTACAGGCGTGAGCTACAGCGCCTGGCTTTTCTTTCTTTCTTTTTTTTTTTTTTAAGAGTCTCACTCGGTCGCCCAGGCTGGAGTGCAGTGGCTCGATCTTGGCTTACTGCAACCTCCATCTCCTGGTTTCAAGCGATTCTCCCGCCTCAGTCTCCCGAGTAGCTGGGATTACAGACACCCGCCACCAGGCCTGGCTAATTTTTTCTATTTTTGGTGGAGACAGGGTTTAACTATGTTGTTCAGGCCAGTCTTAAACTCCTGAGCTCAAGTGATCTGCCTGCCTCAGGCTCCCAAACTGCTGGGATTATAGGAGTGAGCCACCAGGCCCGGCCTCCTTCTCAATTTCATGGATAGAAAATTAATTCTTACCATAGATCTTAGTAGCCTCAATATATGAACTTTTTCTTTATTAAGTCAAGAACTTTCACCTTTTCACTTAAAGGAAGCCCTTTATGGCCTCTCTTTGGCATATCCAAATTGCCAGCATCCCTGCTCTTGCACTTTGAGGACATTACTAAGTTAAATAAGAGGGACTTGAATATAAGCACTGCAATACCATGACAGTGGATCTGATCACCTGCTGAGTGACTAGCAGGCAGGTGGTGTATACAGCACTGGTACCCTGGACAAAGGGAGGATTCATGTCCTAGGTAGGATGGAGCAGGATGGTGCAGGATTTCATCACAATATTCAGAATAGTACACAATTTAAAACTTAAGAGTTGTTTATTTCTGAAATCTTTCACTTAGTATTTTCGGTCTGCAGTTGGCCATGAGTAACTAAGACCACGATTAACAGAAACCACGGGTGAGGGAGGATGACTGGAGTCTGGAGTGTCCTACATGGCCTGGGAATATTTGTTCTCATGCTCTGCCTGACAGTTAATTGCTCACAAGTGTCCCCAGAAGTAACTGTCGAGAAGATTCTCGCAGGAGACCACGTGGGTGGCCTGAAGAAGCCAGCGTGAAGGAGGGTTGAAATCAATGCCTTGAGAGTCTTAGGCACTGTCCTGTGGCAAGCCCCAGAGAAATGTTGTCCTTTGTCCACAGCACTTGCACTAACCCCTCCCAGAAAGTGGGCATGCAGTTTCCCAGGCCAGGCGAGTGTTCGTTGCTCACCAAATACCAGTGTTTACTAGCAGGATTGTCGCCAGAAGCAGCTGCATTCTCCCCAGATGCAGAACTGCCCATTGGTAGGGACTCTGCTCACACGGAACATGGACGGTTACACCTGCACCCTGGTGACGTCCACCAGCTTCTGGATCATCTCGGCATGGGTGTTGTGGAAGGGCAGCCCATCCACCTCCATGCCCACGATGCCTGAGATACCATTCCGGACTTTGTGCTGCACCAAGATGCCCAGCATTTTTTCTTCCTGGAAAAAAATGGGGCAGAAATAGGAGTGGAGGGGGAGGAAAAAGAAATTTCATTTATACACATTTATAAGTGAGAAGGATCCTTTGCCTTGACATACTCGCTTTTTTAAAAAGTAAAATTTTGGTTTAAAATATTAATACCATTGGAAAAGTCATGAAAAATAACAGTGTCCTCCATCATAGCTCATTGGCCCCCAAATCCACTCCCCAGAAGCAATCAGGGGAATAGTTTGGGCTGCTTCTTTTGGTAGTTACTGTTATGTAACTAAATATGCTTTAATGGAAACACACGGTTTCTTAGTTTGTCCATTTTTAGAGATGGAGTCTTGCTATATTGCCCAGACTGGTATCAAACTCCTGGCCTCAAGTGATTCTTCTGTCTCAGCCTCCTGACTAGCTGGGACTATAGGTGCACATCACTGCGCCCGGCTAGCCTGCATTTCCTTAACCCCGAAGATTCACTCCTCCTGCAGGTGCAGTGCAGGCTACTTCCTGCCCATCAGTTCCTCCCAGCCCTGGATTATCTGCCAATGGTCTTTGTGCCAAAGACCCCCATTTCTCCTGCGACCTCTGTTAGCCTAATGTGGAGCATGTGCCAAATCCTGCTGCTGTTGCCGTCTAGACATGACCAGTGTGACTGTGGGAGTGGGAGTACCTAGGTGTAGCAGAGCCACAGAGAATACAAGCCCCCATCCTGAAGCCGCAGCCCAGGGCCTAGCAGGCAGAGTGGTTTGGGGATCAGACAGATCTGACTTGAGTCTTTCCTGGCAGGAATTTTAACTTTTCTGTGCCTCAGTGTGCTTATCTGTAAAATAGGGAGGGTGATGATAAAACTACTCATCCTGCCTCCTTTAGAGGGTTGTTCTGAGGATTAAGTGCAAGCAAAAGCACCTAGCAGGGTCCTTGGCACACAATAGGTATTCACAAAATGAGGGTGATTTTATTGGCAGAGCTAGGTCTTCTGGCCTATTAGCCTAGAGCTTTCTCCCTTTGCTTTCCTGTTGGTAAAAAAAAAAAAAAAAAAAAAAAAAAAAAAAAAAAGTGGTTTGATCCTCTTCCATCCCCCCTCCTTCCAAAAATAAAGTCCCAAAGAACCACTTGCCTAAGCCACTAATGTGTCTGTCCCTAGTGAACAGCTCAAGTTCCCCTAAGGACAGTGAGTCTTAAGTGAAGGCATAAAGCAAGTCAAACACATCCTTCCTCTTCTTCCTCCTCCACAAACAAAGGCGGGAGGTGAGAGGAAGGAACCTAAGGAATCTAGAACAGGACATTAGGACAGATATAAGAAGGCTCTCTCCCTGCTCAGGCATTTGCTCATTCATCCCACCATTGATCAAAGGTTTATTGAACACCTGCTGTGTATGTGCCAGGCCCTGAACCAGGGATACAGTGGTGAATGTGACATGGTTCCTGCCCCATGGGGTACAGAGTCTAGTTGAGTAATCAGGTAGTCATAGTACAGGATGTCACAGCACAGAGCAGGGATACCCAACCCAGCTTATTGGCATGGCTCAGGGAACATTTTCTGGAGAAGAGGTGTTATGGACTGAATATGTACCCCCAAATTTTGTATGCTGAACCTAATCCTCAATTGTTGGAATTTGAAAGTGGGGTCTTTGGGAGGTAATAAGGTTGAGATGAGGTCATGAGAGTGAGGCCTCATGATGGGATAAGTGCTCTTATAAGAAAAAGAGAAACCAGAGCTCTCGCTCTCTCCACCATATGCGGACACAGTAAGGCGGTGGCCACCTGTAAGCCAGGAACAGAGTCCCCACCAGTGAATCAAAACTATTGGCACCTTGATGTTGGACTTCCCAGCCTCTAGAACTGTGATAACTAAATTTCTGTTGTTCAAGCCACCTAGTCTATAGTATTTTTTATTTAATAGCAGCTTGAGCTAAGACAAGGGACAACTAGGATCAGAGGCGATGAAAGAATAAAAACGAGCCAGCTGAGAGCCCTGGAGGGTCACTCACTGATAACTTTTTCTAAATAATAAAGAAAGCATTGGCAAATGTCAACTGCAAACTGTCTCTTCACAGCTGGCCTGAGAGCCTGCATTTCTGTTCTGCCCTGGGGGCCAAGAAGGATGTTCCTCTGTGGGAGGGAGGCCCTAAATCATTTCCACTTTCACATGTGTCCTTTGTCCAACAGTCCCTTCTCAGGAGCTACCCACCCAGAATGGCATTTCCCGCCCTTTGTTTGGGCTTTTTCCTCTCGCTTCTCTTCTCCACTGGTCATATCCTCTCTTTATGGGGGAATGTTTCTGGGACTCCTGGGGCCATTTCCTCATAGTACACTGTTTTCCCTCACCATTCTCATCCTTCTGGCCTCCAGGAAGGGCTGTGGGGTCCTCAAGGTGCACGCGATCAGCCAACAGGTTTGGAGCTGACTGGCACCCAGCCTCTAAGAGACACAGGGACCAGCTGGGCCAATAGCTACTCTCTGCAAATTTCCAAGAATCACGGAATGACCATGCCATCTTCTAAGAGGCAGAGGTGGTAACAGTGGTGGAGGAGAATCACCAGGTAGCAGCTGGAGGGCAGCTGGAGGGGGCCCAGAGGCCACTGCACCAGTCCAGGCTGAGACAACAGAGCAGGAGAGGAGGAATGAAGGACCCAAGTGAGGGAGAGTAGACAGGGCTTGGATGGGGACAGAGGCCCCAGGATTGCTGAGTGTGTGGATGCTGAGTGTGTAGAGGCTGAGTGTACGGGTGCTTGCTATTAAGTCACAATGGGAGCATGGTGGGTGGATATTTATGGGAGGTGATGATGCTGTTCAAAGTGGGGTGCCTTCTGGGAAGCTGGAACTGTTTTGTGTCTTAATCTTGTTGGTGGTTGCAAGCGTGTATACCTATGTAAAAATTCATCCAACTGTACACTTAAGGTATACACACTATTGTATGTTAATTATACTTTAACAAAAATAAGTTATAAAGAATAGTAGGGCGAATGAAAGTGCTGAAAGAGAATGGAAGCCCAGAATGAGGCCCGAGGCTATTCCTGCCTCCCTGCATCACTGATCCATCAAAGCATTCATCCTTCCATCTGCTCACCCATCTACCCATCCATCCATGCATGCATCCATCTATACATCCATCCCTCCCTCCATCCCTCCATCCACCCACCTACCCACCCATCTACCCATCCATCCATGCATGCATCCATCTATACATCCATCCCTCCCTCCATCCACCCACCTACCCACCCATCTACCCATCCATCCATGCATATGCATCCATCTATACATCCATCCCTCCCTCCATCCCTCCATCCACCCACCTACCCACCCATCTATCCATCCATCCATCCATTATCCATCCACCCACCCATCTACCCACCCATCCATCCATCCATCATCCATCCATCTATTATTCATCCATCCCTGCATCCACCCATCCATCCATCAAACCATGCATCCATCCATTATCCATCCATCCCTCCATCCACCCATCCATCCTTCCATCCACCCACCCATCCCTCCATCCACCCACCCATCCATCCATCCATCCATTATCCATCCATCCCTCCAACCCTCCATCCCTCCCACCATCCATCCATGCATCCATCATCTCTCCATCCAACATTTCCTGAGTGCCTTCCCTGGGCCAGGACCTGAAGTAGGGACAAATGAGTCATCATTTGTTCCTCCAAGAGCTCTCACTCTTTGGCCTCTCACTCCCTACCTACCACTGGGCATGTGAATAACAGGGTCCTCTTCTGTTTCCCCAACCCACATGGCTGCTATGCCCTGGGCTGATGGAATATTGCACATCCATGCTCACCATGGGTGCTCAGTAACTGCCCTGGAGCCGAGATGGAGCAGAGAGGGGCTGGGAGACTGGCCAGAGCCCTCAGGCAGCCCCCTTCAGCCTCCACTTCAAGGCAGTGATACAAAACAGGCCCAGCTGCTGTGTTCCTCTTCCCCAAGTACTGGGTGGAGGTAGGGGAAGTCCAGGAAACCTTTCCTGGTATTTGTTTATACCATGAGCCCCACGTCTCCTTAGCCTCTTTCCTGCCCAGGCATCAGCTTCCTGGCATTGGCTCACCCCTCCCAGGGAGTGCCTCTTCTTTGTGATCTCTTGTAAAGGGCTGGCATGAGATGGGCTGGGATATGAGGTGAGGCACTCCCTTGGCCCTGGGCTCTGGCACAGGCAATGACGAGGCGGGCAGGAACGTGGTGCTGAGGCTTCCCATGGAGCAAGATGGGGCTCGTATAATCATGGTCTCACCTTGCAATAGGCAGGGGAGAGCTGGCTGCCTGGGCTGGGCTGGGGAGTGTGGCAGCGGGAGAAATAGCTCCATCTGCCACCTGGCCACACAGGGAAAGACAGGCAGTCCCATGTGACGCCACACGGCATCTGGAGGCCCCAGCTCTGTCTTGGCCTTCACCTCCTTCTGCGCTGGCTGTGGGAGCTCTCCTTGGCATAGGCCACCTGCTGCCACCATCAAGCCTGGCTCAGGGACACCCTGACACCTGCCCCAGCCTGACTGAAGTAAAGAAAGGACCTTGTCATGATAAGAAGGATGATGATGATAATGATGGTTGGCATTTATTGAACACTTACTACTAATCCATGCCAGACACTATGCCAGGTGCTTTACACAAAGGAACTCATTTCATCTTCCAATCACCCAAAAAGTAGACCTGTTATGACCCTACTCGAGGAAACTGAGGAATGCTGAGGTTGGAGACTTGCTCAAGGCTGAAGTGGGTGGAGCCAGGACTTGAACCAAGCAGTCAGTCAGGGCCTGTGACCTTCCTAACCACCACTTCACTCACCCAAGGCAGGCCAGATGTTTTTATAAAGGACTTGGTCCTAGGAAACACAGAAGTCTACAAACTACAGAAGCACAGAGAAGAGAGTGGCCCTAATCCAGACCAGCATCCAGGCAGAGCCGGCCTGGCTATCTGCTGTCTGAGGCCCCCATCAAGCTGGGGGAAGATGGTCCCATGAGGGGCTTCCCGAGGCCTCATCCTTGGAGGTCTTCAGTCCCTCCCAGGGACCCACCCCCTGCCCAGAGCCCTGTCACCCGGCCGAACTGCAGCATCTTGGCCCCCAAGCTGAGAAAGACCAAGTTCTCCAGCTCCTTAGCTCCAAGCCCTCCTTATCAGCCCTTGCAGGTACCACCTGAGTGTCCCTGTAAAGTGTCATCAATTGGCTCTTGGCTCTTGATGACGTCTGAGGAATGCTTGCCCTCAAGTACAACCCAAGGGCACTGCCTCTCCCTCACTCTGAGGCTCCCCTGGGCCAAGAGCCAGAGTGGGCAAGGTGTGCCTGGGTAGTGGTGTCCACCTTCCCTGGCCTCCTCGGCAAGGTGCCCACTTCTACCACACTCACAGTCAGATCCCTAAGAACCCCGTCCCCAAATGCAACTCACTGAGCAGAGCTGTGGGACATTTCTCTGCCCCAACCAATCAAGCTTTGCCACTAGCTCAGGCCACAGCTCTGCCCAGCATCTCTAGATGACTCAAGGACCCCCACGTAGTGACCTGCAGAACTCTAGCTATTCTAGATTCTAGCTATTTCCCTTGCACACTGTATGGCTTCATGTCCTCATACCTTTGCTTATGTGGTTTCTGCTGCCTAGAAGGCCTTTTCCATCCTTCCTTACCTGGCTACTTATATCCTACTCACTCCTCAAGATAGCTCAGTGCCACCTCCTCCAGGCAGCCTTCCCTGAACTCTCTGAGCTAAGCACTGTTTTCTGTGCTCCCACAGAAGCTTTTTTAAAATTTAAAAAAATTTTTTTTTTTTGAGACAGGGTCTCACTCTGTCATCCAGGCTGGAGTGTAGTGGCATCATCATGGCTCACTGCAACCTCCGCCTCCCAAGTTCAAGTGATTTTCATGTCTCAGCCTCTCGAATAGCTGGGACTACAGGTCCCAGCCACCATGCCTGGCTAATTTTTGTATTTTCAGTAGAGATGGGGTTTCACCATATTGACCAGGCTGGTCTTGAACTCTTGGCCTCAAGTGATTCTCCCGCCTCAGCCACAAAGTTCTGGGAATACAGGTGAGAGCCACCACGCCCGGCCTCCCACTGAAGCTTACTCTGCCCATTACATCTTGGCTCCTGAAACTGCCTGTCACGTGTAGTCTCCCCAGTGGACCCTGAGTCCCCCACCCAGGGAGACTCCTCATTGTCCCCTAGAGCAAGCCTGGGCCTGCCCAGGAGAGGGGCTCAACAAACATGTGTTTGTACTTTTGCTTTTAAAAATCCCCATTTTAGGCCAGGCACGGTGGCTCACGCCTGTATTCCCAGCACTTTGGGAGGCTGAGGCTGAGGCAGATCACTTTAAGTCAGGAGTTCAAGACCAGCCTGGCCAACATGGTGAAACCCTGTCACTACTAAAAATACAAAAATTAGCCAGGTGTGGTGGCGTGCACCTGTAATCCCAGCTACTCAGGAGACTGAGGCAGGAGAATCGCTCAAAGCTGGGAGGCAGAGGTTGCAGTGAGCCAAGACTGCTCCACTGTACTCCAGCCTGGGCGACAGAGCGAGACTCTGTCTCAAAAAAGAAAAAAAAAAAAACCCATTGTATGTTCTTTATGAGGGTGGTACATTATTAATCGATTTATGAAGGACTGGGTAGAAATACAGAAGGAAAAGTTTCCATCTGCATGTTGGGCTGTGTGGATTTCTTTGGCTGCATTTGTTCTTTTGTGTCTGCGTGAATCAGGAATCATGTGTGAAGCAGCCCATGCGTGTTTTTTTCCAGTTCAGATCCAGGAAGTATAAAGAAAGCACAAAAGGCCCTCTGGGCCCCTCGAGGGCAGACCATTTCCTTCTGAAAATGTCACCACAGCTGCCTGAGCTCCCCCTCCCCCATCCCTCTTCCCTGGCACTACCAGGAACTGGGACACTTCTGAGTGGTATTGGGAAAAGCCCAGAGAATGGAGTCACAGAGACCTAGACTCGGATCCCAGCTCTGCCTCTCAGCTGGGTGGTCTCAGGCAAGCCACCGGCTTCTCAGAGCCCCAGCTCCCTTGTCTGTAAAATGGGAATGACACCACCAATCCAGGCAGATGCTGGGGAGAAAAAGAGGCCAGAGGCAGGAAGGAGAAAGATACAGAGAAACAGAGAGGGAGGGACAGACAGAAGGAAAAAGGGAAGAGACAGGGTGCAAGATAACAGAAAAGAAAGACAGAAAAGAGCCTGGGCGTGGTGGCTCACGCCTGGAATCCCAGCACTTTGGGAGGCTGAGGCAGGTGGATCACCTGAGGTCAGGAGTTCAAGACCAGCCTTGCCAACTTGGTGAAATCCTGTCTCTACTAAAAATACAAAAAAAATTAGCTGGGCATGGTGGTGGGCACCTGTAATCCCAGTTACTCGAGAGGCTAAGGCAGAAGAATTGATCGAACTTGGTGGGTGGAGGTTGCAGTGAGCTGAGATTGTGCCACTGTACTCCAGCCTGGGTGACAAGAGTGAAACTGCCAAAAAAAAAAAGACAGAAAAGAGGCAGCAATGCAGATGTCTGGTTGCAGACGTTAGGAGGTATCGGGCCTGCCCACTGGCAGGGGACTTGCAGCAATGGCCCACCCAATCTCGGGCTCTTCTGCAGGCTCAGTGCTCAGGAGCCTCCTGCCTCTTGGATTTACCTTCCCATCTCCCCAGACCTTCCACACTCTCTTCCGCAACCTTCGACACCCACCTGTAATCCCTCAGGCTGCTGTCCGCTCACAGGCTGCTGTCCGCTCACATCTAACCCAGGATTTAGATGGAAAGTCAGAGCTTTGGCCCCATTTTCCCAAGGTCCAAATTACCCAGGAAGATTCCCCAAGTAGGTGTCCCGTTAGGGACTGAGGCACTATGGATGTCCCGCAAGTCTGGTCCACCAGCTTCTCCTCCAGGAGGGGCAGGTCCCATCTCCTTGAGGAGCCCCAGAGGAGGCAGGTTAGAGCCTGGAATTGGTGTTAGGGGTGGGGCTTGCTCTACAGGGACCATGGAAATTGAGGACCAAGGAAGGAAGGGCCAGTCCCGCCACCACCTCGCTGCTCAGGCTTGGGTGCTGGGCGCTGGGCGCCTCTCTTTTGCATTTTCCCCATATGCATGTGTGAGTTCACATAAGTTAGACAGGCACACGTTGATGCCCTTCCTCTGCACTGGGCTAGAGCGTACCTAGAACTGCAAACACTCCAGAGCATGGGCTCTGCAGTCGGAGGAGCTCAGACAAAAGCCACCTGCTGCTGCCTCTCAGGGAGAGTCCTCAGGAGAAAGTCAGTGTTCTTGGGCCCAGCTAATATGATCTGTCCCTTCCCAAGGATTCTCTCTTTTTTTTTTTTTTTTTTTTGAGACAGGGTCTCCCTCTGTCTCCAAGGCTGGAGTGCAGTGGTGTGAACATAGTTCACTGCAGCCTTGGATTCCTGGGCTCAAGCGATCCTCCCACTTCAGCCTCCCAGGTAGCTGGGACCACAGGTGCATGCCACCGGGCCTGGCTAATTTTTAAAATTTTTTTCTAGAGACGAGGTCTCACCATGTTGTCCAGGCTGTTCTTGAACTTCTGGGCTCAGGTGATCCTCCTGCCTTGGCCTCCCAAAGTACTGAGAGACATGAGTCACCACACCCAGCTGGACCAGGGATTCTTAATGGCCCCAGACTACTTGAAGAATCTGATGAAACCACAGAGTCTTGCCCAGAAAAATACATGTACAGGAACAATTGTGCAAACAGCTTCAGCGGCTCATGGACGTCCTCCTTATGGGCCCTGGGGTCTGAAGCCCTCTTCTACTTTTGTCTCACCCCTTACCTCCTGCTCTCCACCTCAAGAGCTATCTCCCCCAAACCATCACTAAGCCTGTCCTCATCCCCCAAGCCCCTGTTCCCCCCATTCCTCCCACTGGGATTCCTCTCCTTCTACCCGGCTTATTCCTTGCAGCCTCCAGCCCACAGGATTCTCTTCCCACCTTGTCTGTCCCCCTTAGCACTTTCCTTAGTATGACTGATTGACTCACTCTGGAGGTTTTAGGGGCCTCACCGGGTGGTGTGTTCCTTGCAGGAGGCTGATAGGACACCTGCCCACCACTACCAGTATGAAGTACCCACCATGGGTGAGGCATTCGGTTCCTCCAACAATGCTGACAGCACCCATTTTACAGATGAAGAAAATGAGGCTCAGAGAAGCTAAGCAACTCACCTAAAGTCAAACTAGAAGGAATATGGTCACCTGGATCAGGCCTGCCATACGATTCAGGACCACGAGTAGTGTAAAGGGCACCCGATCCAGGAGACCTCTGCTTCAAGGCTGGCTCTGCCTCTGGCTTTTGAGGGGCAGCAGGGTGCCAGCCCTTGGCTTATGGCTTGGGACCTCAGGCCTGCTGCTCATCCAGGGTAAAAGCTGCTTCCAGGCGAGCGGATGGCTGGGGTTTGTTACCTTAATGACCGACGGGAGGGCCTGCATCCAGGCCTGATCTCCAGGTGCCCTGGAGGGTCCGACTGCTTTCCTCAGGTACTGACTGTGGACGGCACATGAGTACAGGATGTAGAGCGCGCAGGCCAAGGCATAGCCTCCCCAGTTAGAAACACCTAGAACAGCAAAACAAGATTCCATCATGGAATTGGAAAAGTCATGTGTCTGTCAGCCTGCCTCTAGGAAGCAGAACTATCTTCAGGACTGGTCCCCAGACCTGTAACACCAGTATCACCTGGGAACCGGCTAGAAACACGAACTCTTTGGCCCCAGCCCAGAACTACTGAATAAAAAGCTCAGCAGGAGAGGAGGGGAAGGAACAAGCTGAATTTTCTTTATTTTTATTTATAATTATTATTATTTTTTGAGACGAAGTCTTGCTCTGTCGCCCAGGCTGGAGTGTAGTGGTGTGATCTCCGCTCACTGCAACCTCTGGCTCCTGGGTTCAAGTGATTCTCCTGCCTCAGCCTCTTGAGCAGCTGGGGCTGCAGGTGCGTGCCACCACACCCAGCTAATTTTTATATTTTTAGAAGAGACGGGGTTTCACCATATTGGCCAGGCTGGTCTCACATCAGGGGCCCGTGCTCCCACATCAGGGGCTCGGGTGCAAGGGAGGGTCAGGAGAAGACCCCTTAGCAGGGCCCAGCCCAAGGACCACAGGAGCTCTGTGTTCCAGAATCCAGTTTTGACCTTGTGATCCACCCACCTCGGCCTCCCAAAGTTCTGGGATTACAGACATGAGCCACTGCACCCAGCCTATCTTTATTTTTAATTTTTTTAGTGATGGGGTCTCCCTCTGTCCCCCAGGCTAGCATGATCATAGCTCATTGGGGTAGAACCTCAAACTCCTGGGCTCAAGTGATCCTCCTGCCTCAGCCTCCCAAGTAGCTGGGATTATAGGTGCACCTGACTGAGTTTTGATAAACCCTCTATGTGAGTCTGATTCAAGCTAAAGTTTGAAAACCCTTGCTCTAAACTACTTAATACACTGCTGATGACCATCAGAAAAAAAGGTTGAGGCAATAACCCTAGAAACCCATTCCAAAACACTCAACATGAAGAAACTCTCCCTTCTGGCTGAGCTGAATCCCCTGTGCCACATGGAGGTCCACCCTCAGAGGGCAGGAAACAACCCCGTCATGCTGGACCACATGGTCTCTTCACGTGCTCAAAGATCACTCCCAGATCAGCCTCAGACTTCCCTTCTTTTTCCATCACAGGCCCAAAGGGCTTATTCCTCAGTTTTGGGACCATCTCCTTGGCTTTTCCCTGGAACCTGCTTGAGTTCTCCATGCAGTTGAAGAAGAATTGATGAAGGCCCTGCTAAGCTCTAGGTGCAGAGCACTACGAAAGAGAGGTCACTCCCGTCCAGGAGAGGAGGGGCTGTGCACACCGTCAGCCATGGGTCACTGTGACTGAGATGTTCATGCAGGATTATGGGAGCATGAGGAGGCAGCACTCATTCTGACCGGTTTAGGAAAGATTCACAGAAAGTGGGTCTTTTAATATGGGCCTCGTAGGGTGGGTAAAATTTTGCCAGAAGAAGGGTGGAGGAATGGGAGTAATTCCAGTTTAAAAAACAAAACAAACAAACAAAAAAAAACTAACAAACAAAAACCCCCTTAGCCAGGCGCGGCGGCTCACGCCTGTAATCCCAGCACTTCAGGAGGTCAAAATGGGCAGATCACCTGAGGTCAGGAGTTGGAGACCAGTGTGGCCAACATGGTGAAACCCTATCTTTACTAAAAGTACAAAAATCAGGAGGGCTTGGTGGCGGGAGCCTGTAATTCCAGCTACTCAGGAGGCTGAGGCAGGAAAACCACTTGAACCTGGGAGGTGGAGGTTACAGTGAGCCAAGATTGTGCCACTGCACTCTAGTCTGGGCAACAGACCAAGATTCCATCTCAAACAAACAAACAAACAAAAAATCTTTAGTGAGTACAAAGGCATGTGGCATGAAAATACAAGGCATATATCAAAATGTGGCAGGTAAAGACCATGTGCTAAAAATAATACTGCATTTTACCGATTTTAAGATGTACTTTTGTTACACTTACATCTCTGAAATTGAGATTACAGATTACAGATTGAGATTAATTGTAATCTCAATTACAATTACAGATGAGATTACAATTGAGATTATGAGATTATAATTGAGATCTCAATTGAGATTACAATTGAGATTACAATTGAGATCTCAATTGAGATTACAGATTGAGATTAATTGTAAGATACTTACAATTAATAGTATCTTACAGTTATAATTGGTTGTGTTTTCCTTAGTAGTATGTAAATTATTGGTAATGATTGTCATCAATTACATTTTTTTTCTTTTTATAAGACAGAGTCTCACTCTGTCACCCAGGCTGGAGTGCAGTGGCACAATCATAGCTCACTGTAACCTGGAGCTCTTGGACTCAAGTGACCTTCCTGCCTTGGCTTCCCAAAGTGCTGGGATTTTTTATTTTATTTATTTATTTTTTGAGATGGAGTCTCGCTCTGTCGCCCAGGCTGGAGTGCAGTGGCGTGATCTCGGCTCACTGCAGGCTCTGCCTCCTGGGTTCACACCATTCTCCTGCCTCAGCCTCCTGAGTAGCTGGGACTACAGGCGCCCGCCACCACGCCTGGCTAATTTTTTGTATTTTAGTAGAGATGGGGTTTCACTGTGTTAGCCAGGATGGTCTCGATCTCCTGACCTCGTGATCTGCCTGCCTCGGCCTCCCAAAGTGCTGGGATTATAGGCGTGAGCCACAGCGCCCAGCATTTTTTTCATTTTTAAATAAAGACAGGGTCTCACTCTGTCACCCAGGCTGGAGTGCAGTGGCACAAGCATAGCTCACTGTAACCTGGAACTCTAGGACTCAAGTGATCCTCTTGCCTTGGCTTCCCAAAGTGCTGGGATTACAGGCATGAGCCACTATGCCTGGCCATCAGTGACATCTTATATTGAATGGAATAGAGTATCTTCTTTGATTGAATATTTACAACATGTGGCATTGTTATAAATGCCTTACACAGACTAGTTCCTGGAGTCCTTACAAGAAGCTTGTGAGGTGTAAGTACTGTTATTATCTCCATTTGAAAACTGGGAAACAGACACAGAGATATCACTAAGCCCAGGTAATATTTAAAAAATTTTTCGTAGAGACAAGTTCCCGCTACATTGCCCAGGCTGGTCTCAAACTCCTAGCGTCAAATGGTCTTCCTGCCTCAGTCTCCCAAAGTGTTAGGATTATATAGCTATGAGTCACTGCACCCAGCCTTCTCCTTCTCTTAACATTGTCGTTTGCAGCCGGGCGCGGTGGCTGAAGCCTGTAATCCCAGCACTTTGGGAGGCCGAGACGGGCGGATCGCGAGGTCAGGAGATCGAGACCATCCTGGCTAACATGGTGAAACCCCGTCTCTACTAAAAAATACAAAAAACTAGCCGGGCGAGGTGGCGGGTGCCTGTAGTCCCAGCTACTCGGGAGGCTGAGGCAGGAGAATGGTGTAAACCCGGGAGGCAGAGCTTGCAGTGAGCTGAGATCCGGCCACTGCACTCCAGCCCGGGCGACAGAGTGAGACTCTGTCTAAAAAAAAAAAAAAACAACAAAAAAAACATTGTCGTTCGCAGGGCAGAAGTTTGAAACTTTAGTGAAGTCCAGCTTATCAACTGTTTCTTTCATGGATAATGTCTTTGGTGTTGTTATCTAAAAAGTCATAATCAGTCAGACATGGTGGCTCATGCCTGTAATCCCAGCACTTTCGGAGGCCGAGGCAGGTGGATACTTGAGGTCAGGAGTTTGAGACCAGTGTGGCCAACATGGTGAAACCCCATCTGTACTAAAAATATACAAAAATTATCCAGGTGTGGTGGCATGTACCTGTAATCCCAGCTACTTGGGAGGCTGAGGCAGGAGAATCACTTGAACCCAGGAAGTTGCAGTGACCAAGATGGCACAAAAAAAAAAAAAAAGAAGAGGAAGAGGAGGAAGAGGAACAGGAAGAGGAAGAAGAGAGGAAGAGGAAGAAGAGGAGGAGGAGGAGGAAGAAAGAAGAAGAAGGAAGAAAGAAGAAGAAGAAGAAGGAGAATGCCCTGGCCTACTTGAAAATGACTCATTTTTCCCTCCCCCTGATGCAAATGAGGGGATTTTTCTCTGATATTCATTGTGAGAACTTGGTTGAGTGCCCAGAGGCAAAACTCACAGAGCACAAGGGCCCTCAGACCACTGTGTCCCCTGGAGTTTTAAACTCTCATACTTGCCCGTACTGAGCCTCCAGCCATTTCTCAATTATGAAAAAGGTTTTCCCACCCCGGCACTGGTTCCCACAAGGTTCCACTCCTCTCCAGACTATGATCAAGAAGTGGGAGACAGCCTTTTTCAGGGATCTGCCAATTTTCTTGAAATTTGGGGTGAGGTCAAAGGAGGAGGCCAGACCTAGAAGGACCTGGACACAGGAAAAGTGGGTCCTGCGGGAAAGGAGCAACAGTGGGAGGCGCAGGGAAGCCCAAGGCAGAAGTAGGTGAAAGGAAAGGTGGAAAGCTTCTTGCATCCTCCAAACACTTACCAGATAATTTTCTTACTGTCCATGCAGATAAAAGCACAGATGACTCTCTTCAGAAAGGCCTTCCTGACCACTGGTCTGAAGTAGCCCTCCCATCACCCTCTCTCAGCTATCTGTACTATCGCCCCCAAAGCTCTCATTACTCTTTAGAATCATCTGACGCGTTTATTCGTCAGGGCTCATTCTCTATCCCCCAGTCCTAGAATGGGAGCTCTGTGGAGCAGGGTCACTGCAGCTATAACCCCGGTGCTCAGAACACTGCCTGGCACACCGTAAATGTTTGTTGAATGAATGAATGAAAGGTCAGAGACTGAGCACCACCTCCCCTCCCTCCCCTGGTGCCCTCTGCACTACTCGCAGAGAAGAGCTTCTGGTCTGGTCAGACTCCAAGCCAGATCCCTCACCCTGGGTAGCCGGCTGGACTGGGCGGCCATCTGAGTGCTCACCAGCAATGACGGCAAAGTCAGACTCCACGTTGCAGGCGATGACATCCCCGTGCCGTATGTGCCTCCTCACAGCCTCCTTGACTTTACCCATTCCAAGCTCATTACCTCCATCACCGACTCCTGAAGGGAAGGGGAGCTGAGTCAGTGCCCGGGACCAGGGCAAAACGGGGAGGCCTGAAGCAAGGCATCCCTACGTGTGCTTGTTGCCTTTTAGAAGGCAAAGACGTTGGCTCTGGATATATTCTCAGACAACCAGGAGTTGTGTTTCTTCCCCTTAGGCCTTCTAGAAACTTCTTTAGTTAAAAATGAGTCCACGTTTGGAACATACCACAGTGTGGGCATGTCCCCTTTTGGGTCACATTCTCCAGCCAAGATGGAGCATGTTCTATGCTCTTGGTGCCAGGCCCATGGGAGATGTGGGTATGGTGACACTCAGGACCTCCCTTCCAGTGGCTCCGGCTCACTGAGCCCCCTGGGGGATCTGGTGCAAAGTCAGTTCTAGAGCTTACTTTAAAGGCTTCTGCTGAAAGAATGTGAAATGTATGTGTTTTAGTTCATTTTAATCTATACCAGAGGGGTGCCTGGTTAACATCTGAAATATCATAATCAGGAATACACACTCCAAGTGTGGTTAGTGAGCATTTGAAAGAGCCCATAGTCTTGAGGCCCATCTGATAGTCCACATCAGAGAATTTGTTAATTAGCATAATAAATGAATGCTAGAATAAATACATATTAGAAATGATTTAATTCATCGGTGAAATGAATGGTGTTCAAGATAGGTGGATTGGCTAAAAATAACTAGCAGGTATATGGATAAGATTTAAAAATCTAGTCTGGGTACAGTGGCTCATGCCTGTAATCCCAGCACTTGGGAGGCCAAAGCAGGCAGATCACTTGAGATCAGGAGTTCGAGACCAGTCTGGCTAATACGGCAAAACCTCGTCTCTACTAAAAGTACAAAAGTTACCCACGTACGGTGGCACATGCCTGTAGTCCCAGCTACTGTGGAGGCTGAGTCAGGAGAATCACTTGAAACTGGGAGGCAGAGGTTGTAGGGAGCTCAGATCACACCACTGCACTCCAGTCTGGGCAACAGAGCAAGACTCCATCTCAAAAAAAACCAAAAACCTAGCAAGCCCTGAAGCATGTACCCTTTGAGGTGGTGCTGTAGATCTGGGGACACAGCTCCTGTGTCCAGATATTTCTGGAGGATTCTGTAAACTAGATGTTCAACCCAGAGGGCTGGACTCCCCAAGCCTACAGAACAGGTACATCATTATCTTTGTGTCTGCTTCTATAAAGGCTTGGAAGATGTGGAAGAATTCTGCCAGAGGCTAGTGTTCACTGTTGTGGGATCTAGATCTGATCCATCTCAAGCATCAGGGACTGGATTTGGCCAAAAGAATGACACAATTGTTGGCCGGGCGCGGTGGCTCAAGCCTGTAATCCCAGCACTTTGGGAGGCCGAGACGGGTGGATCACGAGGTCAGGAGATCAAGACCATCCTGGCTAACATGGTGAAACCCCGTCTCTACTAAAAAATACAAAAAACTAGCCGGGCGAGGTGGTGGGCGCTTGTAGTCCCAGCTACTCGGGAGGCTGAGGCAGGAGAATGGCGTAAACCCGGGAGGCGGAGCTTGCAGTGAGCTGAGATCCGGCCACTGCACTCCAGCCCGGGCCACAGAGCAAGACTCGGTCCCAAAAAAAAAAAAAAAAAAAAAAAAAATGACACAATTGTGAAGGACCAAACACCTTAGATTTATATCCTGATGGTTCTTCTCAGAATAGTTCTCTAGATCTATGATAGCCCACTGAATGAGGGGAATAACACCCACCATGTAACATTGTTATCTCGTCTATAGCTGTCTCCTTTTAGCATCTTATGAATTCCATCTCGTTTGGGCTTCATGTCCATCCTGTCATGGATATCGTGATCCTCACTGTACAGAGCTGGCAGTCCCTGATGGGGGCAGTACCTGGGCAGTCAGTGGAAGGTGGAGACTTAAACCCAGGTAACTTGATTCTCAATTGAGCACTATGCCCATGACATGGCAGTTGCCCATGGAACCTGAGGAATAGGGGGTTTGATGCAGAAGAGGAGAAACAGGAAAATTCAGGAGGTAGCCTTGCTGGGCAGGAGGGTCTGGGGGAGCCACAGGAGGAGACTGGGCTCCTGAGGCCATGAGAAGGCCCAAGGATCTACAAAGGGGGCGGTTCGAAGCCATGAACAGCCAGCTCCACCTGCTTCCTCTGGGATCTCAGGGTTGTCACAGCACAGATGGGGGTCCCATTCTGGGCGTGGGAGGATGGGATTGCTCTAGCAGCTCCCTCAGACCCTGTTCGTCCCTGTAGCCACAGAGACCTCTTTCTTCCTTCTCCACTCTGAGAACCCCTCCCCCACACACTGAGGTCCTCCGCCTGCCCAACCCGAGGGACAGGAAGCTGGAAGCCACCCGCACTGTGTGCACCACACCCACAGCCTCTTCTGGGAAAGGCCAGGGCGATTTGCAGAAACTTTCTAATCAGCCTAGAAGGCTCTCACTGTCTCATCAAAACCTCAAAAGCCAAAGACTAATGAGTCTGGGAAACACTCGGAAACACGGAATGACAAACAAGCCTTCATTACCCCAGGGCCTGAGACCCACCCAGAGGGAAGAAAGGTTCTCCTTGGGGCTTACATTAAACCTTTCAGCAATTCATAAAGGCATGATTCCCTGATAAAGGGCTGGGGCCCCAGGAGTCCGTAGTCTACTCCTAATGCTACCAGCAACACTAATTAGCTGGGCGATCTGAGAAAACCTCCTGGGACTCACCTTACCTGCCTCACGGGGTTTTCAGAGGCTTAAACACTACAATGAATGTGAAGCCTCTTGGAAAAGTACAATGTTTTGTGCAAACACAAATTATCATATTATTATTATTTTTGAGACAGAGTCTCACTCTTGTTGCCCAGGCTGGAATGCAGTGGCACGATCTCAGCTCACTGTAACTTCCACCTCCTGGGTTCAAGCGATTCTCCTGCCTCAGCCTCCTGAGGAGCTGGAATTACAGGTGCCCACCACCATGCCTGGTTAATTTTTTAATATATTTAATAGAGACGGGGTTTTCCCATGTTGGCTAGGCTGGTCTGGAACTCCTGAGCTCAGGTGATTCACCTGCCTCGGCCTCCCGAAGTGCTGGAATTACAGGCGTGAGCCATCGCGCCCAGCCCACATTATTATATTATTAACAATTGGAGGCCAGGCTCAGTGGCTCATGCCTGTAATTGAAACACTTTGGGAGGCTGAGGTGGGAAGGTAGCTTGAGCTCAGGAGTTCGAGACCAGGCTGAGCAATATAGTGAGACCTTATCTCTACCAAAAAAATTTTTTAAAGTTAGCCAAGCGGCCGGGCATGGTGGCTCACACCTGTAATTCCAGCACTTTGGAAGGCTGAGGCAGGTGCATCATGAGGTCAAGAAATCGAGACTATCCTCGCCAACATGGTGAAACCCCGTGTCTACTAAAAATACAAAAATTAGCTGGGCTTGGTGGCATGCATCTATAGTCTCAGCTACTCAGGAAGCTGAGGCAGGGGAATCACTTGAACCTGGGAGGCAGAGGTTGCAGTGAGCCGAGATAGCGCCACTGCACTCCAGTCTGGCAACAGAGCGAGACTTTGTCTCAAAAAGAAAAAAAAAAAAGTTACCTGTCAGGCCTCTGAGTCCAAGCTAAGCCATCATATCCCCTGTGACCTGCATGTATACATCCAGATGGCCTTAAGCAACTGAAGAGCCACAAAAGAAGTGAAAATAGCCGGTTCCTGCCTTAACTGATGACATTCCACCACTGTGATTTGTTCCTGCCCTACCCTGATCAATTGACTTTGAGACAATACACCCTCCCCGTCCTTGCGATAATGTACTTTGTGATATTCCCCCACCCTTGTGTATGTACTTTGTACTATACATTTTCCCCACCCTTGAGAAGGTACTTTGTAATATCCTCCCCCACCCTTAAGAAGGTACTTTGTAATATTCTCCCTGCCCTTGAGAATGTACTTTGTGAGATCTACTCCCTGCCTGCAAAAAATTGCTCCTAACTCCACCACCTATCCCAAACCTATAAGAACTAACGATAATCCCACCACCCTTCACTGACTTTTTTCGTACTCAGCCTGCCTGCACCCAGGTGAAATAAACAGCCCTGTTGCTCACACAAAGCCTGTTGGTGGACTCTCTTCACATGGATGCACGTGACATTACCCAAGCATGGTAGCACAGCCTGTAGTCCCAGCTACTCGGGAGGCTGAGATGGGAGGATTGCTTGAGTCCAGGAGGTGGAGATTGCAGTGAGCTGAGATTGTACCACCGCACACCAGCCTGGGCAACAGAGTGAGACTCTGCCTCAAAAAAAAAAATTGAAATACTAACCATGTATTAGATAATTTTTAAATTAACATGCTTCATAAAATAATATATGGTACATTCGGTCCTATATGACCAAAATAATACGCCATGCTTCAATTTTACTATTGATATTACTTTAATATTAGTTTTATTACTTTAGAGGAGGGCAAATAGAATACGTTTTCCCTCCCTTGCTTGTGGGGATGTTGGATTTCTAAATGGCGGTGTCATTAGTGTCTATACCAACCATAATGAACAAAAACTGTCTTTGCAGTGGAAAATGATGGTCCCCACATAACTCTTTCTGGTCATGTGTTCAATAGTCAATAAAAAGACATTTCAGCTGAGCACGGTGGCTCATGCCTGTAATCCCAGCACCTTGGGAGGCTGAGGCAGGTAGATCACTTGAGGTCAGGAGTTCAAGACCAGCCTGGCCAACATGGTGAAACCTCATCTCTACCAAACATACAAAAATTAGCCAGGCGTGGTGGTGCGTGCCTGTAACCCCAGCTACTTGGGAGGCTGAGGCAGGACAATCACTTGAACCCAGGAGGCAGAGGTTGGAGTGAGCCAAGATCGTGCCACTGCACTCCGGCCTGGGTGACAGAACAAAATTCCATAACAACAACAACAAAAAGATGCTTCACGGGGCCACGTTCTTGGTGCATCCCCAGTACCCCATACTTACCAGTTGATGAGATTCCGGGAATCTTCTTCGCAGCAAGAAAAAGATCGTCAATGGGGTCAACCAAGTGCTTGATGTTCATCTTCCTTGCATTGTAGTAATTGCCATCGGCAGCCCTTCCAGCGCGCTCTATGGCCACCAGGTGGTCAAATCTGCCAGGAAGCAAAGGTCAGAGGGTCCTTACGGAGAGGTGGCTGCTTTGCTGGGTCATGCCTTCTTGTGTTTGTGCGAAGGATGCTTCTCTCTTTCTTTGCTTCCTCCATTACTGCAGAACTTGGTGGCACATCTACTCCAGGCCAGGACCTGTGCTGGAGGCTAGTCTATCAAATCAGTTTAAGATACAACATTGGGGCTGGGCACGATGGTTCATGCCTATAATCCCAGCACTTTGGGAGGCCAAGGCAGGTGGATCACTTGAGGTCAGGAGTTCGAGAACAGCCTGATCAACATGGTGAAACCCCATCTCTACTAAAAAATCAGCTGGGCGTGGTGGTGGGTACCTATAGTCCCAGCTACTTGGGAGGCTGATGCAGGAGAATCGCTTGAACCTGGGAAGTGGAGCTTGCAGTGAGCCAAGATTGCACCACTGCATTCCAGCCTGGGCAACAGAGTGAGACTGTCTCAAAAAAAAAAAAAAAAAAAAAAAAAAA
>NW_016827519.1:1876724-1909586 GCF_001698545.2 Rhinopithecus bieti
AAAAAAAAAAAAAAAAAAAAAAAAAAAAAGTCCAGAATTGGAATCCTCAGCAATTTCTTTAGTAGGGTCAGAGGCTATAAAAGCAGGAGGCCAATGGTCAGGGTTGCTATGGGGGATGGGAACATTGCTGGTGCCCACCCAGATCCCCTTTGTCCAGCAGGGACAGCCAGGCCGAGAGGCTGAGAGTATTGGCTGCTATTGGCCTGCCGCTGGCCCCTTCCAGGAACTTGTTCAG
Organism: Rhinopithecus bieti; assembly: GCF_001698545.2. Classification (NCBI taxonomy): domain Eukaryota; kingdom Metazoa; phylum Chordata; class Mammalia; order Primates; family Cercopithecidae; genus Rhinopithecus; species Rhinopithecus bieti. The sequence continues at coordinate 1,876,960 of NW_016827519.1, forward strand.
TTTACAGACACAAAACAGAAGGAAGAGGGCTCAAAATATAAAAGGAATGAGTCTAACACAAAGATAAACTTCTTTAGATAGAAACAGAGAAATAAGGGGCACAGATGGTATAGTGGTCAGATGTGGACTGCGGCAGCAGATCATCTGGGTTCTGATTCCAGGTCCTCCTGCCACGGGTCTTGAGCAAATTGCTTACCCTTCCTAACCTTCATTTCTGCATCTGTAAAGTGACATGACCCCAGCGTCTACCTCACACAATGTTTGAAGGGAAAAACGAGAAAACGCACAGGAGACGCTTGTTACGAAGCCCTGAACCTACTTAGTCAGTAGTAGTAACTACCTGTAACTACTCAGTCAGTATTAGTTACAGTGATTATTGTTGCTATTGTTACTAGCAGGAATCCTGTTTTGACAATTCAATTTAAGAACATGCAGGCTGGGCACAGTGGCTCACACCTGTAATCCCAGCTCTTTGGGAGGCCGAGGCAGGCAGATCACTTGAGCCCAGGAGTTTGAGACCAGCCTGGGCAACGTGGTGTGGTGGCATGTGTCTGTAGTCCCAGCTATCCTTGGGAGGCTGAGGTGGGAGAATCGCCTGAGCCCAGGAGGCAGAGGTAGCAGTGAGCCAAGATCACACCACTGCACTCCAGCCTGGGTGACAGAGTGAGACCCTGTCTCAAGGGGGGGAAAAAAAAGGCAGGCACAGTGACTCATGCCTGTAATCTCAGCACTTCAGGAGGCTGAGGCGGGTGGATCACCTGAGGCCAGGAGTTCGAGACCAGCCTGGTCAACATGTGAAACCCAGTCTCTACTAAAAATACAAAATATTAGCCAGGTACCATGGCGGGTGCCTGTAATCCTAGCTTCTTGGGAGGCCGAGGCACGAGAATCACTTGAACCAGGGAGGCAGAGGCTGCAGTGAGCCAAGATTGTGCCACTGCACTCTAGCCTGGGCAACAGAGCAAGACTCTGTCTCAAAAAAAAGAATATACATATTGTACTTTTACATCTCTCTCAATCCTTCCAAGACAGTGTTCTTCAAAAATCTCAACTCTGCTATAAAAAATAGTATGGCCGTTCCTCAAAAAATTAAAAATAGAACATACCATATGTTCCAGCAATTTCACTTCAACTTGTGTGTCCAGGGGAAGTGAAAGACTTAAGGAGGTATTTGTCCACCCATGCTCATCGCAGCAGTATTCAGCATAGCCAAGAGCAGGAAGCAGACCAAGAGCCCACTGCTGGATGAATGCCAAAGCATAATGTGGTATATACACACAAGCGAATGTTATTCAGCCTTCAAAAGGCAGGCCATTCTGGCACATGCTGCGACATCAGCTTTGAGGACATTATGCTAAGTGAAATGAGCAGTCACAAAAGGACAAATATTGGATGATTCCACCTACACAAGGTGCCTTGAACAGTCAAACTCATAAAGACAGAAAGTAGAACTGTGGTTGCCAGAGGCTGGGTTGAGGAGGAGACAGACAATTATCTTTGAATGGAGCACAGACTTTCAGTTTTGCAAGATGAAAAGAGTTCTGAAGATGGATGGAGATGATGCCTGCACAGCAATGTGAGTGTAGTTTTTTGCCACTGAAGTGTAAGCTTAAAAATGGTTCAGAGAGGCCAGGCACGGTGGCTCACACCTGTAATCCCAGCACTTTGGGAGGCCAAAGTGGGTGGATCACTTGAGGTCAGGAGTTCCAGACCAGCCTGGTCAACATGGTGAAACCCTATCTCTACTAAAAATAGAAAAATTAGCTGGGTGTGATGGTGCATGCCTGTAATCCCAGCTACTTGGGAGGCTGAGGCAGGAGAATCACTGGCACCTGGAAGGGGGAGGTTGTAGTGAGCCGAGATCGTGCCACTGTACTCCAGCCTGGGCGACAGAGCAAGACTCCATCCCCCCATCCAAAAAAACAAAAAAGTTTGACCATAACACACAGTAAGAAACACACACACTTGCACGTACACAGTCTTATGAGGGAGTACTTACCATTACTATACAAGATATACAATGATGCTGTATTTCTATTTCATTTTCCAAAGGTGCTGGATACCCCAACTGAAATGATTTCACTATTATCTAACATGTCATGACCCATAGTTTGAGACTGAGAAACTTCTAGTTTTTTTTTTTTTTTTTTTTTTTGAGGCGGAGTCTTGCTCTGTCGCCCAGGCTGGAGTGCAGTGGCCGGATCTCAGCTCACTGCAAGCTCCGCCTCCCGGGTTCCCGCCATTCTCCTGCCTCAGCCTCCCAAGTAGCTGGGACTACAGGCGCCCGCCACCTCGCCCGGCTAGTTTTTTGTATTTTAGTAGAGACGGGGTTTCACTGTGTTCGCCAGGATGGTCTCGATCTCCTGACCTTGTGATCCGCCCGTCTCGGCCTCCCAAAGTGCTGGGATTACAGGCTTGAGCCACTGCGCCCGGCCGTCTTTTTTTTTTTTTTATGTCTATGTCTCCCCTCTATCAGGAAGATATGCTGTCCCTCTCTACTGACCAGGGATCTGTTACTTCCAGAGATGCTCTGTGAGGCCCCCAGGACACCTTGAAACCCCCAGCTTCATTTGTTAGTCTGGTCCATAAGAACCCATCTTCCTTGGCTCATGGCTTCGTTCCCTCTGAAAGGCTCAGCTTTGCTTGCTAAGTTAAGAGCGCATATGGGCGTTTCTACTATCCGCCACTTAAACTGGGATGGGACATATGTACCTAGGTGTTTGCGGGTCTCTGTCTTTGCACAGGAATGCCTGGGCAGCTTCCACTGATCCACCTTGGTAAGTTAACATCGGGATCGGCGTCTTCAGAACACCTTGAAAATAAAGGCAAGCGGGGCACACATCAGCTCTAGTGTTGGATTTTGGAAATTCACGTTAGCTTTTCAAAAGCTTCTTTGAAGGCTATCATTACTGTTATTGAACAACATCTATCTGTAGAACATGTTAGGTAAGCCGAGGCCACGACACACAGGATACTTAAGTTTACTTTTGGTCCTGGGTAAACTCTAGGGTTGACAGGGGTGGAGGGCAGAATCGGGCTAATACAGCCTATCAGATATGCCGCACGCAAGGTGCCCATAATACTGCGGGAACAGTGCCTGTTCTGGCCCACTGCCGTCACGAGGGCTGGGCACACATTTATATGCCCTTGGTGACAGTGCGCCAGCCCTCTGCTAAGCACTCAATGTGAACACTCTGATTTAATTTTTACAACAATTCTATGTGATAAAAACCATCATGGCCTGGGCGTGGTCCCTCATGCCTGTAATTCCAGCACTTTGGGAGGCTGAGGTGGGTGGATCACGAGGTCAGGAGATTGAGACCATCCCGGCTAACACGGTGAAAACCCGGCTCCACTAAAAATACAAAAAATTAGCCGGGCGTGGTAGGGGTGCCTACAGTCCCAGCTACTCGGGAGGCTGAGGCAGGAGAATTGCTTAAACATGGGAGGCAGAGGTTGCAGTTAAGTTAGCTGAGATTGCGCCACTGCACTCCAGCCTGGGCAACAGAGCGGACACATTCTCAAAAAAAAAAAAAAAAAAAAGGGAAAAGAAAAACAAAAAACATCATTATCCCCATTTTAAGAGGAGGAAAACTGAGGCTCGAGATGCCAAACAACTTGGGCAATGGCCATGTATATATGCCAGTTTCATAGCTCCAATTCTCACCCCAAATTCCCACCCACTCCCTACCCCCTGCATACCTTCAGGAAGGTCAAGAACAACTGAAGGAAATCCCAGAGTCTGTGCCTTGGGTTCTTACTTATATTGGAGTGATTCCAAAGTGATCAAAGTGAATTTGACTCTTTTTTTTTTTTTTTTTTTGGAGCGGAGTTTCGCTCTGTCGCCCAGGCTGGAAGTGCAGTGGCTGGTCTCACTCACTGCAGCTCCGCCTCCCGGGTTTACGCCATTCTCCTGCCTCACCTCCCGAGTAGCTGGGACTACAGGCGCCCGCCACCTCGCCGCTAGTTTTTTCTGGTATTTTTAGTAGAGGACGGGTTTCCCGTGTTAGCCAGGATGGTCTCGATCTCCTGCACCCCGTATCCGCCGTCTCGGCCTCCCAAAGTGCTGGGATTACAGGCTTGAGCACGGCCCGGGGCCCGAATTGACTCTTAAAAATAGGAGTTTTAATTACAAAAAGAACACATATTGTTGTAGAACACGTGGGAAATACACAAAAATCCCCAAATAAAATAAAATGAACTTGGTTTTCATTAACTGATCTACCTCACGGCAGGTTGGGGTAGAATCCCAACATATTCACTGGCCAAAGACCAAGTCTCCACACAGAGCTTAAGACAGCAGGGAGCTGAAATAATTTTCATTAAAAGGCCAAATTGCTTTTACATTCTTCATCCAAATGTAATGGAAGTTCTGCAAAATCCAATATAGCAAATTCCACCCTCTGAGCTCCCATGAGGACGAGAGACAAGACCCAGCTCTGAGTGGAGTCTGGCAGGCATCTCCAAGCCAGGCTGTCAGGTGAGCAGAGAGGGCAGAGCGACTTCTGGGAAGGGGGCAGCTGAAAATAGCTGGCAACACCGTTGTCCGATGGAAACGAGGGTTGGCCGGCGAGTGGTGCTCTACGCCGTTGTCAGCCCTTCCTCCTGAGGCCTTTCTCTGCTCTACGGAAACACAGGCCCTTGCCTTTCCTCTGGCCTCAGCGCCGCTCCTTCTCATCTCCCTCACTACCTGCTCCGCCCTTCTCCTTGTCCTCTTAACACTGGGAAACCCAGGATGCAATCCTGGGTCCTTTGCTCTGCCTCCATTTATTTCCACGGTGATTTCACCCAGTGTCTTGACTTGGGAGCCCACTGACACGCCAACAGCCTCCCAATTTCTCCTTGCCCATGCTGCTCTCCTGAACCCTTTATATATCACTAACTGCCTCCTTGACTTCTCTACTGTGTGTCTAACAGACACCTCATACCTAACAGGGTCAAACATGCATTCTTCTAAAAATTATGGTAAAATACATGCAACATAAAATTTACCATCTTAGCCTATTTATTTATTTATTTATTTAGAGACACAATTTTACTCTGTTACCCAAGCTTGAGTGCAGTGGCATGATCTCGGCTCACCGCAACCTCCACCTCCCGGGTTCAAGCAACTCTTGTGTCTCAGCCTCCCACGTAGCTGGGATTACAGGTGTGCGCCACCACACCTGGCTAATTTTTGTATTTTTAGTAGAAATGGGGTTTTGTTATGTTGGCCAGGCTGGTCTTGAACTCCTGACCTCAAGTGACCCGCCTGTCTCAGCCTCCCAAAGTGCTGAGATTACAGGCACGAGTCACTGTGCCTGGCCTGTTTTAGCCATTTTCAAGTTCAGTAGCATGAAGTATGTTCACATCGTTGTGCAACCATCACCCCTATTCATCTCCAGAACTTTCTCATCATTCCAAACTGAACCCCTGTACCTATAAGCAACTCCCCATTCCCCTCTCCTCCCAGCTGCTGGCAACCACCATTCTACCTTCTGCCCAATGAGTTTGCCTACTCCAGGCACGTCATATGAGTGGAGTCATACAATATGACTGGCTTAATCCACTTCTCAAGATGTCGTCAAGGTTCATCTATGTTATAGCATGTGTTGGAACTTCCTGCTTTTTTAAGGCTGAGTAATAATTATCTACCACATTTTGTTTATCTATTCATCCATTGATGGGCACTTGGTTTGGTTCCTCCTCTTGACTATCGCAAATAAAGTGCTATGAGCACGGGGGGACAAATACCTCTGAGTCCCTGCTTTCCTTTTTGGGGGGTATATGCCTGGAAGTGGAATTGCTGGACCCTATGGCATTTGCTATTTTTAACTGTTTGAGCCACTGCCATCTGTTTTTGATAGCATCTGCACCATTTTACAATCCCTCCATCGGGGTGCAAATGTCAAACCTGGACTCTTGATTTACCCCTAAACATGCCAGTCTTCCCCATCTCGGTTCACGGCAACTCCATCCTTTCAGTTACCAGGCCGCAAACCTTAGAGCAAGCCCTAATCCTTCTCCTCACACCCATATCCCATCCATCTGGAAATCATGTTGACTGCAAAATAGATACAGCATCTGGCTACTTCTCACAATACCCCCTGCCCTCTGTATCTATACCTTGTGTCTCTTTAAGTTCCTTTGAAACCAGAACTTGAGACTTGGATGCAGATAGTCTCTTGGGAGATGGTGCCAGGAAGCATGTGGGAGGAACAGGGAGAGTGAGGCTGGGAAGGAGGGAACATGCACCTTCAAGGTTGCTCCTCTAGGGAGTGGGGGCTCAGTTCCACTAGGACCTGTGTGCCTCCAAAAGACAGGGGACAGGTCACTTAACCTCAGGTCCTGTCCCCCAGGGGTTGAGGGTGCCCTGAAGCCATCAGCCAGTGATTCCACATGGCTTTGGAGAGGTCCTGCAGGGCCCTAGCTTATGGCAGGGCTCAATCGGGTCAATGTGACTCAGAACTTCCACCGCAGTGGAAGTTCTGAAATCAGAAGTGGGGTTGAAGGGATATGCCATGAGGCACCCCTACTCCAAACCGTCCTCCTCTCCCACCTTCCATAACTCACCAGTCTCCCATTTCCACTCTTGTCTCTGCACCCCAGTGATCGCTTACAACTCACAGAGAACGTGGCTGTCCCCTGCTCAGAGAAATCCCGGGCTCCCCATCTCACCCAGAACAAAAGCCCAGCTGCCCACAGGGTCCTGCGAGGCCCTGCCCCATCTGGTCCCTGTTACCTCTCTGTCCCTCGTGCCAATTCCCTTTTCCTCATTTACTCCAGGCCAGTCAGCCAGCATGTCATCCTTTCTTAAACCCACTGGGCCCCCACTCCACCCAATGGCCTCTGCCCCAGCCATTGCCACAGCCCAGGATGCCCTTTCCTCAGCCAGCCCAAGCCTCACGCCCTCATCATCAACCTGAATTCTGGACTCAAAGGCCACCTCCTCCAGGGGATCTTCCTGGCCATCCTGTTTAAAGTGACAGCTGTCCCCCACTGCTGCCACCGCCCAGCCCCTCACTCTCCAGTCTCCTCATCCTGGTCCATTTTCCCCATGGCATCATCACTCGAACACACTGTGCCTTCATCTTACATGTTGTTTCTTGTCTGTCACACTCTGCTGGAAGATACTCTCTGTGGGGGCAGGACTATTGTCAGTTTTGCTCACGGGTGGATCTCAAGAACCTAACAGAGTGTCTGGCACATACTCGAGTTCAACACGCATTTGCTGCATGAAATGGATTCTGCATGTACAGACACAGGCTTTTGGAAACTTCTGACACAATGGCTGCTTTAGGGTATGCCTTACTGGGTTTAAAGCCCTTTTTAAATGCTAAAAGGAAAAAACATACCTCTGAAGAATGCATTTTGAGGGACACAGAGTGATCGGTAGTGGGAGGCAGGTGAGATTCACCAGGCTTCCAGCTCATGCCTGATAACACTTCCTGCAGGATGGAGGTGCGGTGAGTAGCGGTTGTTCACATTGAACCTGAGGCTGATTCGGTTACATGTATAGTGGAATTACAGCTTTGAGTCTCCAACACCTGCAGCAATAACACCCACTGGGTGCTCCAGGTGCAGCCCTGCCCATCACAACCAGGTGGGATGGATGTCTGAGCCTTTCAGCCACTTCACACTCCAGTATCCTCCCCAGCTCTGGTGGTCCAGGGCTGCCCCTGGTTGCTAATACTCGGCAGGTCATTCCCCCCATCGCACAGGGAGAACAGCAGGTGTGCAGGAAGGATCCCATGCTTTGGAGCCTGGTGGATCCAAGTTCAGATTCCAGCTCGCCATTTCCACCTGGGAAAATCCCCTGGACCTCTCAAAGCCTCAGTCTCTTCGTCTATAAAATCAGGCTATGCGGCTTACAATGGAGCTGTGAGCTGGAAGGAGAACGCTCTGTGCTGCAGATGCGGATTCACTCCAGCTTCCGTCCACAAAGCCCATCTGGGGAAACGGACCAAGCGCATCTCACTGCTCACCTTGCTCAACAGCGTCTTCGACAATCTTCTGGTGCAAGTTCCAGGCTCTCTGGTCAACGATTATGGCTACCTCCTTCTCCAAGGCCTGCAAGAAGGCGGCCAGAGCAACAGCTCCTGGTGGGCCATCTGTCTCTTCTGGAGGCTCATGATTGAAATGCGTCGGGAACCCAGTGGTGATGAGCACTGAGCGGGCATGGGACAGCGAGAGAGAGGCCTTCAGCAGCTCGTCTTTACAGAGCAGGTGTCCAATCCCCCGGTTCCCTGAAATGACAAAAATAAAATAGAATGTAAAACTAACTATCTTTACTTTTAAAATTGTTTTTATGTATTTATTTATGATAGGGTTTCGCTCTGTCATCTAGGCTGGAATGTAGTGGCACAATCACAGCTCACTGCAACCTTGAACTCCTGGGCTCAAGTGATCCTCCCGCGTCAGCCTCCCGAGTAGCTGGGCACGCGTCACCACATACCGCTAATTTTTTTGGCACTTTTTTAAAAGATAGGGCCTTGCTATATTGCCCAGTCTGGTCTCAAACTACCAGGCTCAAGCGATCTTCCCACCTTGGCCTCCCAAAGTGCTGGGATTATAGGTGTGAGCCACCACACCCAGCCAAAAGTGATTATTTTTAAAGTAGAAACTTTATAGTAAGAGCAGTTTGGGTTTTTAGTTTGTTCGCTTTGTTTTTTTTGAGGACTGCGGCAGAGACTGCAAATTGCTCACCACAGTGTATTCTACCCCTCCCCCCGACCCCAGCATGAAAGAGAAGGGGGTAAATGGCTGAGGAGCCTCCCTTCAGTCAGGTGTGGCTGCAAGATTGGGTAAATGGCATGGTGGTGCACACCCATAATCCCAGCTACTCAGGAGGCTGAGGCAGGAGAATCACTCAAACTTGGGAGGCAGAGGCTGCAGTGAGCTGAGATCGCACCACTGCACTCCAGTCTGGGTGACAGAGCAAGACTGTCTCAAAAAATGGAGGGGGGCGAGGAGAAGAATAACAACATTTTTAAGTAAAAAAATTGGGTTGTAACCTACTTCCTAGGGCGTGGTGAGCACCAGAGGGAGAAGAGGAGAGTGAGAACTTGGTCAACTGTAAATTAGTCAATACATTTAGGATGATTTTATCATCAGAGCTAAAATCATTACTATAAACCCTATACCCCTTCATATTCCCCAGGCACCTCAAATGCAAGCCAACACCCTCTCAAAAATGACTGAGTGGGCCTATTCTTATGCCCAGTGAGTAATGCTCAAGACACTGTTATGAATCTTCTATCTGCTTATTTAATATAGTGGGGATCAAAAGCATCTGTTGTTCTTGAGGATTAAAGACAGTCCTTAACAGATGACATCAACACATCCAACAACTGTAAATCTGCCTCCCCCAGCGTCATCCTTCAAGCTTCGTCTTGCAGTCTGCACAGCATTGATGGATGGTGTTTGTGGCTGAACGCTTAGCTCGTTTTATTAAGCAGTGGGTGCAACACGTCTGCAATAAATTTACTTCCCAATTACTTTTATTTTTTAATCTGAGCTAATGATAGAGTTAATAATTCATCTTCCCTCATGACCCTGTGCTAAATGGAGAGCCATCGGCTTGGGTAAGAATGTTTGTGAAGGAGAAGGTACAGCAGAAATTTAAAAAAATATATCCATCCAGAGCACCAGGAGCGGTGGCTCCTGCCCGTAATCTCAACACTTTGGGAGACTGAGGAGGGAGGATTGTTTGAACCCAGGGGTTCAAGACCAGCCTGGACAACACAGGGAGATCTCATCTCTACATCCATCCATCCATCCATCCATCCATCCATCCATCCATCCATCCATCCATTCTTTCTTCCTTCCCTCCCTCCCTCCTTCCCTCCTTCCATCCCTCCCTCCCTCCCTCTCTCTTTCTCACATCTTGCTCTATTGCCCAGGCTGGAGTGCAGTGGTGCAGTCATGGCTCACTGCAGCTTCAACCTCCTGAACTCAAGTAATCTGCACACCTCAGCCTCCCTAGTAGCTGGGACCACAGGTATGTGACACCACCACACCTAGCTGATTTTTTTATTTTTTTGTAGATAGGATCTCTCTACGTTGCCCAGGCTGGTCTTGAACTCCTGACCTCAAGTGATCCTCCCACCTCGGCCTCCCAAGAATTAGGCATTTCTAGGACTGGTCTGCACTGTCAGATTCGTGACAGTGCTGGCCAGCAGGGGAAGGTCTCAGCCTGTCTGTTTTGGGGCTCTGCCCAGCTGCCGTAGGCTTTAAACTGGCACTGGAATCAGTCCTGTCTGGGCCCTGGGAGTCTGGCCCAGAGAGCTGACCGCTGATGTGCAGGCTGGCCTCACCCCTCAGCTCTCCACGGCGGTCAGCCACCATTGATCCAGGTAGCTACCTGAATCTCCCCACTGGTCCACCTGACTCTGGGGAATGAGAGTCAGGTGGGCCGGTGGGGAGGCCACATATGCCTTCTCTTCAGTCATTCCAGGTGCCAAGGGTGGTTTGTACCCCAGGTTTAGGAGCACGGCCCATGAGAAGGTCCAGAAGACAGACTGGTGTGTGAACCAGGAGTCACTGGAGCACTCTTTCAACTGCCCAGGCAAGACTGTGACTTACCGTTTACATTCAGATTCTAATTTAGCTGACATTTATAAATCATGGGCTTGAAGTCAGCAGACATGGGTTCAAGTTCTGCCCTGACCACCTACTAGGTATGTGGACTCTGGTAAGTCTCTGCACCCTATCTGCCTCAGTTTCCTCACCTGTTAAATGAAGTTAATCATAGCTGCCTCCACATAGAGTCATTGGGAGACTTTAATAAGATGAAACGCTTAAATGCTTGCTGGCAGCCTGATGCCTAGCACAGTACAACTTGGTAGGTGACACCATTATCCTTTTTGTGCATCACAATCCAGAGAGGTAGGCATAATTGTCATTACTCCTGTTACGCTGATGAGGAAACTGAGGTATCGTCTACGCTGTAATTCTCTCATGAGTGTTTGCCAACAAAGGAATTTACCACGCACAATGGCAGGTGAAACTGCAGGCTCTGCTGGCCACCTGGGATTAGAAATTCAGCTCTTAAATGAAGACATAGCTGGAAATTAAAAGCCCCTCAACCAGCTTTCAGCAAACCTCTTTCTAACTGGACTCAGCAGGGCCAGGCGTGGTGGCTCATGCCTGTCATCCTAGCACTTTGGGAGGCTGAGGTGGGCAGACCACTTGAGCTCAGGAGTTTGAGACCAGCCTGGGTAACATGGTAAAACCCCGTGTCTACTAAAAATACAACAACAAATTAGCCAGGTATGGTGGTGCCGGCCTGTAGTCCCAGCTACTCAGGAGGCTGAGGTGGTAGGATTTCTAGGAGGTGGAGGTTACAGTGAGCCTCTTTGCATCACTGCACTCCAGCCTGGGTAACAGAGTGAGACCTTGTCTCAAAAAATAAAATAAAATAAAATAAATAACTAATTGGAATCAGCAGGTCCCCTAGGGGATCTCACCAGCCCTCTCCCACGTACAGAAGGCCAGCGGTTCCAAAGCCACAGAAGGGCTATCCTTCTTCTGAGATGCATTATACAATATACAAGTTGACTGTAAACTGTTGTGAGGCTGTGGCTGTAGGGTCCTGCCCCACAGGGATCCCCAGAGAAGTAATCCTGCCCCTAACACTATCCCTGCTGCCTAGTATACAAATAATCTATTCCATGCCCAACCCCAGGGCAATGGCACAAAAGGGAGAGATCAGGGACATCATTAAATCCATACAGGACAGGCTGGGTGGTCCATGCCTATAGTCCCAGCACTTTGGGAGGCTGAGGCGGGAAAATCACTTGAGCCCAGGAGTCCAAGACCAACCTGGGCAACACAGTGAGACACCGCCCTCTCATCTCTAAATAATAATAATAAACTACATAAATAACTGTTTTAAAATGGTGGCAGTTGCCTACCTAGAAACCATTCTCTCTTTTTTTCTTACCTAACTCCATCTGCTTCTGGCTGGCAACATGTCCAGCAAATAAACTCAACGAACTTCCTCACATGTTTAGTGTTAAAGTTTAGAACAACAAGAAAAAGCCAAAAACGACTGGGCGCGGTGGCTCACGCCTGTAATCCCAGCACTGTGGGAGGCTGAGATGGGTGGATCACCTGCGGTCAGGAGTTCGAGACCAGCCTGGCCAACATGGTGAAACCCCGTCTCTACTAAAAATACAAAAATTAGCTGGGTGGGGTGGCACGTGCCTATAGTCCTAGCTACTCAAGAGGCTGAGGCAGGAGAATCACTTGAACCTTGGAGGTGGAGGTTGCAGTGAACTGAGATTATACCACCGCACTCCAGTCTGGGTGACAGAGTGAGACTCCATCTCAAAAAAAAAGAAAGAAAGAAAATGCCACAAAGAAGAAAGCAAGGCTGGGCACAGTGGCTCACGCCTGTAAACCCAGCACTTTGGGAGGCCAAGAGTTCAAGACCAGCCTGGCCAACACGGTGAAATCCCATCTCTACTAAAAATACAAAAATGAGCCAGGTGTGGTGGTGCGTGCCTGTAATCCCAGCTACTCAGGAGACTGAGACAGGAGAATCACTTAAACCCGGGAGACAGAGGTTGCAGTGAGCCGAGATCACGCTATTGCACTCCAGCCTGGGCAATAGAGTGAGACCCTGTCTCAAAAAAAAAAAAAAAAAAATCACTCATAATAGCACTACCTAGAGACCATCAATGTCAGTATTTTGGTGTATTTAATTTTAGTCTTTTTGAGATTTATATGCAGTATCAACATTTAAAAAATCATCCTGTGGATACATTTTGCATCCTGCCTTTTTCACTGAAAATTATGTCAGTGGTCGGTTTCTCCAGGTGCAAATGCATTGTTTCTTACCTGGGTCTATGCCGATCACAGACTCTAGTTCTCTGATCTTCTGAGAAGCGGACACTGACGCAATGCTGTAGTGCAGAGGATCTTGGGAAATGTGATGGACCTCTGGAATTCTCTCTGGGGTGAGACAACCAGTTGGAGCCTTTGTATCCTTCAGGTCAGTCATAACCGTGCAGCCTGGGATGCTGGCAAAAGCCAGTGGGGTCTCTAAAACACATAACAGGAGGATCTGAGCCCAGCCACTTCATCAAGTCCAGCCTACCCTCATCTAGCCCACTGCTGATAGGCAAGATGGCGCCTGGTCATCAGCTCAGCCTAAGCACTCCCTATACCACCTGTTGGCACCAAGGCCAGAATGAGCTAGTTTATGGCCACATCGAGTTCCATTTACACAGTTGCCTCTAATCTCTAGGAAAGTAAAGATGAGTTGACTATGGGTTGAAAAGAAGTGAGATACAGCCACAGCTGTAGCTAGAGCTCTAGGTAATTCCATCAATTTAACCCATGGAGATCAGGAAGTATTTACTGGATTCTTAAAACTCACGATGCCATCTTGCTTTGCTTTCCAGCAAATGTTAGATTTGGAACCCCCTGTGAGCATCGTTTCTATTTTTCCTTATGGCAGTTACATTTTGCTTTCGTTTTTGTTAATTTTATTCTTTAAAGACTCTTCCTTGTTAGATTTCAGGCAATGTGAAACACTGTAGCATAGTTATTAAGAAGTGGTTTTAGCATTGTGAATATACTTGAATTTGGGATGTGACTTTATTGACTTTATTCTTTTTTTTTTTTTTTTGAGACAGTCTTGCTGTGTCGCCCAGGCTGGAGTGCAGTGGTACAATCTCGGCTCACTGCAAGCTCCACCTCCTGGGTTCAAGCGATTATCCCACCTCAGGATGCCTGGGATTACGCCTGGGTAATTTTTGTATTTTTAGTAGAGACGAGGTTTCACCATGTTATCCAGGCTGGTCTCAAACTCCTGACCTCAGGTGATCCGCCCACCTTGGCCTCCCAAAATGCTGGGATTACAGGCATGAGCCACCACGACTGGCCCGACTTTATTCTTTAAACCTGTTTCTTTGACTGTAAAGCAATGATAATGCCTCATATGGCTGTTGTCAGAAAGAAACTGGAAAATGTACGTAAAAGTGTTTAGCAGGCCAGGCGCGGTGGCTCATGGCTGTAATCACAACACTTTGGGAGGCCAAGGAGGGTGGATCACCTGAGGTCAGGAGTTCAAGACCAACCTGGGCAACATGATGAAACCCTGTCTCTACTAAAAATACAAAAATTAGCCCAGCGTGGTGGTGCACCTGTAATCCCAGCTACTTGGGAGGCTGAGGTGGGAGAATTGCTTGAACCTGGGAATCAGAGGCTGCAGTGAGTCGAGATCGCATTACTGCACACCAGTCTAGGCAACAGAGCAATACCTCATCTCAAAAAAAAAAAAAAAGTGTTTAGCACACTCATGTGGTTTAAAAAAGTAAAAAAAAATAAGTTTTTAAAAAGTGTTCAGCAAAGTGCTTGTTTCAGAGTAAGCCCTCAATAAATGATGGTTTGTATAACTGAACAAGCACCATATACATATATATCCATACATATGTATCCACTGTGTGTATATATATCTACCATATATATATACACACCATATATATATACACACACACACCATACACACACACACACACACACACACACACATACTTTTTTTTTTTGAGACAGAGCTCTGTCACCCAGGTTGGAGTGCAGTGGTGCGATCTCGGCTCACTGCAACCTCCGCCTCCCGGGTTCAAGCAATTCTCCTGTCTCAGCCTCCTGAGTAGCTGGGATTATAGGCGTGTGCCACTACGCCTGGCTAATTTTTGTATTTTTAGTAGAGACAGGGTTTTGCCATGTTGGGTAGGCTGGTCTCGAACTCCTGACCTCAGGTGATCCTCCTGTCTTAGCCTCCCAGAGTGCTGGAATTACAGGCGTGAGCCACTGCGCCCAGCCTCATATATAAATTTTTTAAAGAGACAAGGCTCTTTCTCTGTTGCCCAGGCTGGAGTACAGTGGTGCAACAAAGCTCACTGCAGCCTCAAACTCCTGGGCTCAAGCAAGCCTCCCACCTCAGCCTACCATAGTGCTGGGATTACAGGCATGAGCCATGGAGCCTGGCCTGAATCACACAGTATCTTACTCATTCTTAGTTTCTTGTGCCTGGCTCATTAAGTGCTTAATACCATACTATTTACCTCTTCTGCCTTCCTCAGTGTCATTATCATCCTTGAATACTTATCTCCACTCAGCTGTATGCTCCTGGAGAAGAGCGACCATTGCTCATGCATCTCAGGATCCCACAGAGTGCCTTGCACATAATAGGTGTTCAACAAATGCACATGTGAATTGAGTAAATACTGGATTTCATAGGAACAATAAAGTTTCTTTTCTTTTCTTTTTTTTTTTGAGACAGAGTCTCGCTCTATCACCCAGGCTGGAGTGCAGTGGCGCGATCTCAGCTCACTGCAAATCTCTGCCTCCACGGTTCCAGCAATTCTCTTGTGTCAGCCTCCCAAGTAGCTGGGATTATAGGTGTGTGCCACCACGTCTGGCTAATTTTTATATTTTTAGTAGAGACAGGGTTTCACCATGTTGGCCAAGCTGGTCTTGAACTCCTGACCTCAAGTGATCCAATCACCTCAGCCTCCCAAAGTGCTGGGATTATAGGCATGAGCCACCATGCCTGGCTTAAAGTTTCGTATTTAATAGAAAGCCAGAGTCAGCCAGCACTTCAAAATAAAAATCTGACAGATACATAAACTTTAGATTTGATGTGTAAGGGGAAGAAGTCATGAATCTGAAGAATGTAATTATCGCTTGTCTGTGTTTTGGATGGCACCTAAAACTGGTCACTCCAAAGCCAGCTACAGGTCAGAACAGTCAGCTCAGAGCATGACACAGTTTTGCCCCCATCAGTTGTGAGGTCTGCAGCAAATAATATATTGCTAATCGAAGTTTAAATATTGAAGTTCAAGGTAGGCACGGTGGCTCATGACTATAATCCCGGCACTTTGGGAGGCTGAGGTGGGAGGATCGCTTGAGCCCAGGAGTTCAAGACCAGCCTGGGCAACATAGTGAGACCCCATCTCTATGGTGCATGGTGCATGCCTGATGCCTATAGTCCC
Source organism: Rhinopithecus bieti (assembly GCF_001698545.2). NCBI lineage: Eukaryota > Metazoa > Chordata > Mammalia > Primates > Cercopithecidae > Rhinopithecus > Rhinopithecus bieti. Next base: position 1,892,943 of record NW_016827519.1, read on the forward strand.
AGCTACTCCAGAGGCTAAGGTGGGAGGATTGCTTGAGCCTAGGAGGTCAAGGCTATAGTGCACTGTGATCGTGCCACTGCATTCAGCCTGGGTGACAGAGTGAGACCTTGTCTCAAAAAAAAAGGAAGTTTGAGAATGATTCAAGGTTGTCCTTGTCTCATGTCATTTGTTCTCATCTATGATCAACTGTGCTATCACTGTTAGAATTAAAGGGCTGGAACATGCTGGGGTGCCCATGGCAGTGAGATCTCCTCTGCAGGGCACCTGCCAAGGCTGATGGTGGGAAAGTGGTGAGGCCAGTGGGCTGGGGGACGTTTACTAAACCTGGGTGTATGTGTCTACACACTGCCCACACACACACTCAGAAAAGACCATGAGCGCCCAGAGGAGTCCATCCTGTCCCAGGGAGCACTGTATTCCCGAGGCCTGGGTGCATGCCTGGCACACAGCACGTTCTCAACACATGTACTTAAATAAACGAACGAATGGAATCCTGTGGATCTTAGTAGCCATGCCTCTTCACCACATTAGGGATGATCTTTCCCTCGCATGAGGCCACTCTGATAGCTGAACTCTCATGAATGCTTTCAAAATAAATTAAAGTAACACTAGATTCTATGCTTACAGTGCAAGTGTGACTGGCCTGGCCAGAATTTTCCAGTGTCCATGACCATGGTCTGCAATGGCTGTTATTTTTCATGTTTCTGTTCCCTTCCTATCGTACTGTGAGCTAAGGAGGGCGCCCTCGTGTGTCTCTTCATTGTAACATCACCTAAGCCTTGGAAAAAATGTACTGCTGCAGGCCTTGTTTATAATCACCTTGCAAATACCACGGGAAATTACTTGTTTAGTTACATTTCTTGGCTTCACCTTTGTTTTCAAGGCCCCATCAATCTCCAAAATGTCTCAAAAAGCCAAGCTAAAGGTGAGTTTTCCTGCTAGAATGGGCTGGGATGCTTCGGCAGATAAAAATATATGTTTAATTAAAATGGCTGAAGTAGTGGCTCCTGCCTATTATCCCTATGACTCAGGAGGCTGGGGCAGGAGAATCATTCGAGCCCAGGACTTTGACACCAGCCTGGACATTGTAGCAAGACCCCATCTCTACAAAAAAATTCTAAAAATTGGTTTGGTATGATGGCGTATACCTGTAGTCTCAGCTACCTGCGAGGCTGAGATGGGAGGATCACTTGACTGCAGAGGTTTGAGGCTGCAGTGAGCTATGACGATGCCACTGAACTCAAGCCTGGGCAATACACTGAGGCCTTGTGAAAGAAAGAAAAGAAAGGAAAAGAAAAGAAGAGAGAGAGAGAGAAAGAAGAAAGAGGAAGGAAAGGAAGGAAGGAAGGAAGGAAGGAAGGAAGGAAGGAAGGAAATACATTTAATCAAAACATATTTAAGGCTGGATGCGGTGGTTCATGCCTGTAATCCAAGCACTTTGGGAGGCCAAGGTGGGAGGATCACTTGAGGCCAGAAGTTCGAGACCAGTGTGGCCAACATGGCAAAATCTCGTCTCTACTAAAAATACAAAAATTAGCCAGGTGTGGTGGCATGCACCTGTAATTCCAGCTACTTGGGAGGCTGAGGCATGCCTCCCTCGCTTAAGCCCAGGTGACGGAGGTTGCAGTGAGCCGAGATCATGCCACTGCACTGCAGCCTGGGCGACAGAGTGAGACTGTGTCTCAACAAAACCAAAGAACCAACAACGACAAAAAAAATTGAGTTGTAAGACAAAGTGCTCCAGCCCTGGGATTAAAAGAAGGAAACCAGGCCAGGCATGATGACTCACACCTGCAATCCCAGCACTGTGGGAGGCCAAGGTGGGCGGACCACGAGGTCAGGAGATCGAGATCATCCTGGCCAACATGGTGAAACCCTGTCTCTTATAAAAATACAAAAATTAGCTGGGCGTGGTGGCACGTGCCTGTAATCCCAGCTACTCAGGAGGCTGAGACTGAAGAATCGCTTGAACCAGGGAGTTGGAGGTTGCAGTGAGCCGAGATCGCACCACAGCACTCTAGCCTGGCAACAGTGTGAGACTCTGCCTAAATAAATAAATAAATAAAAGAAGGAAACCAGAGAGAGAATCACTGTAGCTGTAGGCCTCTGTTTTGTGTTTTGTTTTATGGCTTTATTTTTAAATCATTGTACTGAGAGAATGTGCTTTCAAGAACTAGACCCCACTGGGCTCCATCCTAGGGCAGAGCGATTGCCCCAGTATCCCCCAACATACCACAGCTGCTGAGAGCTCCGAGACTGGTCAGTGGAGAAGGCCAGAACACTGGAACCTCCCCGGGGGAACACACCACGGCATCCCCGTAGGCAGGTTTGGAAAGCTCTTTGATTCCCAACAGTTCTGCAGATGGAAAAGGAAAATGTAATTCCCTCAGCAGGGAGCATCCAATTAGAACTGGTTGAGTAGTTCATGGTTCTTTCTCTAAAACAGAAACTCAAATTGCAGGATTATTGTAAATGGTATTTGAGGAGGAGGTGAAGGAGAATAGGGATTGAGGCTTTGACAACTCAGGGTCCTCCATAATTTACAGTCCATGTGGAGTGCTGGTTTCAGAACACAGAATCTCAAACTTCATGGCGTGACTTCTGGAAGGATCCTTGGGTGTGTTGAGCCTAGTACTCTCATTGTGCATGCAGACTGCTACCAAAGCCAGCCTTGGGGGGTTGACGTTGGTCCAGGCTGGGTCACATCTCATGCACCTAACCTCAGCTGCTTGACTACCAGCAGCAACCTAATCCTGAAGACAGCAAAGATGGATGTGCTGGGTCCAATCCATCCCCACTAATGATAAAACTCCTCAGCAGACACCATCCTGGTGGGTGGCTCTGCAATCACCCTCATGTGATGAAGCTAGCAAGTGCTGACTGCGTTTTCACAAAAGGGTAGGTTCTGTCTAATGTTGTTGGTTATGCAGCTGAGCAAGTTCAGGTATACCAAACTTGGACCGTCATCCAAGGCCCAGTCTCAAACTCTCATCAGGCCCTCTAAGAGGCCTGCACAGTTTCTTGATATTGGCTCTTCATGTTGGATCTGTTCACTCACTGTCAGATTGAGTTAATATGCCAGGGATCAATGGATTTCAGCTCAAATTAACATTTGGAACAAAGCCATCTCCTACCCAAATGTACCAATGAATAGCAGCCCAGATTAGACGTTGCTTCGAGCTCAAATCTCTGGACAAAGAGCCCTGCTGCCACCCTTGGCTTCCCCCAACCCCAGATTCACTGGAAGTTCATAGGAGCTTTACATTTATCAAAGATCTCCCCAGTGGGTGAGCGTGTAGAGAAAAAAAACTGTATCTAAATGGTGTGTTTCCTCTGCTCTCACACCACAATAACAGTCACCAACACAGAAGACTCCTGTGATCAAATTTGTGGGGGTTTCTCCCCACCATCAAGCAGGAGGCATCAGCTGGGTTCCCTCCAATTCCATTCCACCTGGAGATAGCATCAGAACCCATGGGTTGAGGGCTCAGTCCCCAAGGCCACCCCCCTACAGACACCAGTTGCAAGTCTGGGCCTCCAGAACTTCTGACCAACTGGCCTCCAGTTTGATTAACCCTCTTTGGGTTTGATGAAACCCAAACTCTTTGAGTTTGATTAATTTGCTGGAGCAGCTCGCAGACCTTGAGGAACCATTTACTTATGTTTACCAGTTTGTTATTAAGGATATTGCAGGCAGGGTGCAGTGGCCCATACCTGTAATCCCAGCACTTTGGGAGGCCAAGACGGGCAGATCACTTGAGGCCAGGAGTTCAAGACCAGCCTGGCCAACATGGCAAAACCCCATCTCTACTAAAAGTATAAAAATTAGCCAGGCGTGGTAGTGGGCGCCTATAATCCCAGCTACTTGGGAGGCTGAAGCAGGAGAATCACTTGAACCCAGGAGACGGAGGTTGCAGTAAGCTGAGATTGCAACACTGAACTGCAACCTGGGCGACAGAGGGAAACTGTGTCTCAAAAATAAATAAAATAAAATAAAATAAGATAAAATAAAATAAAAGGATATTGCAAAGGATACAGATAAAGAGAGGCCCGGGCGAGGTGTGGGGGAAGGAGCGCGGCGCTTCCGTGCCCTCCCTGGGCACCACCCTCTAGGAACCTATATGTTTTCAGCTATGTAGAAGCTCGCGGAAGCCTATCCTCTTGGGGTTTTACGGAGGCTTCATTACATGAGCATGATTGATTAAACCATCAGCCGTGGGTAATCAGCTCGACCTTCAGCCCCTCTTTCCTCCCTGGAGGTTGGGGGGAGGGGTGGAGCTGAAAGTCCCAACCCTCTAATCCTACCTTCGTCTTTCCGGTGACCAGCCCTACCCTGAACCTATCAGACAAAATATAGCATTTTGGAAGTTCCAAGAATTTTAGGAGCTATGAGCCAGGAATTGTGGACAAAACCCAATATATATTCGTTTTATATATATATATTTTTTCCTATATATATATATTAAGCCTCTGTAAAAACCCAAGAAGATATGATATACGTAAACTTACAGCACAGTGAGACTGGCTATTCTGCCAAGGGCGGCACCTTTAAACCTGAGGGGCATCCGTAAGCCCAGCCCTGAGACAGCTGCCGGAGCCTTTGAGCCTTGTTCAGGGCCTTTGCCCCTGGACACCCCTGGTAAAAAGAAAGACAAGCCGTGGGAGCTCAGCAGCATGCCAAGCTCCTGTCTGCTCCTCAGGCCCAACTCCAAGAGAGGCTGTCAGGATCACGGGCAGGAGCGAGAGACACTGACCTGGGTCACCGATGTGAACAGGTTGCCCCTGCTCACCCCCCAGGGAGCAGCAGGCCTGCACCAGCCTTTCCAGCTTGTCCTTGGGAATGGGCCTCATTGTGACCACCAGAGGGCAGCAGAAGCCAGCATGGGTAACACAAGGCACTGTTGTCTGACCAAAAAAAAAAAAAAAAAATCAAGTGAAAATGTTAAAAAATGGAATCAGCACAGATCCAAGCTCTGAGCACCAAGAGTTCAAGGCAGCTAAATGAAGGAGGAGTAGCTGTTACAGAAATTAGCTTCTATTTTTATGTGACATAGAGAGGGGGAGTTTGCTGCTAATTACTGGTTTAAAATAGGGAATCTTAACTTTTTGTATGCCACGGACCCCTTTGGTAGACTAGAACAGCTGTGGACCCCTGGTCAAAGTAATGCTTTTAACTGTATACAAGAAAATGCACAGGATTCCAAAGGAAACCAATTATCCTGCAAGCACAGTTATCAAATAATAGAAAAATGTGGCAGGGCACGGTGGCTCACAGCTGTAATCCCAGCACTTGGGAGGCCGAGGTGGGCGGATCACGAGATTAGGAGTTCGAGACCAGCCTGGCCAGCATGGTGAAACCCCGTCTCTACTAAAAACACAAAAGTTCGCCAGGCATGGTGGCACGCATCTGTAGTCCCAGCTATTCGGGAGGCTGAGGCAGGAGAATTGCTTGAACCCAGGAGGCAGAGGTTGCAGTGAGCCGAGATCATACCATTGCACTCCAGCCTGGGTGATAGAGCGAGACTCCATCTCAAAGAAAAAAAAAGGAAAAATGTGAGACAATATGCATGCTTCCTCAGTAGCAGCCTAAAGAACAAGATGCCAGTTCGACTATCATTGTAACTTTGAAGTAGTGATCAGCATATAGGACATTTTTGAGACATCAGGAAGAACTCTAATGTGATATGAAGATATCTGTGATTTCCGTTGCCAGCCATGAAGTCACAGGGTCTGCTGATACGACAGCCGTTTGCTGCCTACATTCATAATTGAAGGAAATGCTAAATATGGGTTGAGGTTATGAAAACAAAAATGAGGCTGGGCACAGTGGTCCGTGTCTGTAATACCAGCACTTTGGGAGGCCAAGAAGGTTGGATCGCTTGAGCCCAGAAGTTCAAGACCAGCCTGGACAATACAGCGAAACCCCATCTCTACCAAACAAACAAACAAACAAAAAAAACCCCATAAATTAGCTGGGTGTGCTGGCGCATGCCTGTAGTCCCAGCTATTCAGGAGGCTGAAATGGGAGGATCTCTTGAGCCCAGGAGGTTGAGGCTGCAGTGAGCTGTGATTGTGCCACTGCACTACTCCAGCCTGGGCAACTGAGTAAGGACTGTCAAAAATAAAATAAAATAAAAATAAAATAAAATAAAGAAGGGAGGGAGAGAGGGAGGGAGTGAGAGAGGGAGGGAGGGAGGGAGGCAAAAGAAAAATGTACTTTTTTTCTATCCAATATTATGGAGGGTCTGAATTTCTCCAGCGACTGCAAAGGCTGTGGAGCACAGGTAAACAGCCTCTGGTGAATCAGGGACAGAGGGAGGCAACTGAGAACATCACAATAGGAGCTGGTGTCCACTCTGCCTTCTGAATCCACACCAGTGACAAGCCTGTCCCCAGACCCCATGGAGCATGGCCTGGTTCCTCCTGCCTTAACAGATGTTGCCTGCTTTGATCGGTGTGACTTTCATTGGTGTTTCGCTCCCCCACCCCACCTTCTGAATGGTTTCTGGTGCCTGCAATAGAGCTTATGAAAGATTTAGGACATGGCCAGGACTGTAATCCACTGTGAAGTCTTGGCCACCACCTAAAGAGCTTGCTATCACCACCCTGGCGGCAGCGGGATGGAACCTCAGTGTGCCTGCCAGCAGTGTCTGCATAATGGCACCCAGGAGAGGGGACGTGCTGGAGCCACTGGCAGACCCAGGCAGTGCTCCCCAAGGCTGAGACACATTCCGTCTGGGGGTGGCCAATGGAATCCCAGATGGCTGCCTGGCCATCTCTCCCTGGAGCCCATGGGCAGAGGTGTCGATATTAGATGAAAGTTATTTGATAAGCATCGGGGTCAGTGAGGCCGTGTTGAGCACTCACTATGGGCACTTACTTGCACCTTTGTAGGCAACAAACAGCTTCCATATCACCAGACCCTGTGACTGCAAAGCATCATTTAATTGTCACATCTCTGCTACTGACATTGTACAGATGGGAGCCAGGAGTTCTGCGTTCCCACCGAGCTTTGGGACTTGGGCAAGTCCTTTTCTCTCTTTAGACCTTGGTTTCCTCATCTAAAATGAGAATCTGCATGTGGAGCCATGGGGCCCTCTCAGCTCCCACCTCCTACAAAGAGTGGTGTGTTCCAGAGCCAGAGCCTGCTGTGGGTGCCCGCCAGCCGCTGGGGTCTCATCCCCACCCTTCCCTAGCTTCAAGAGAACCGCTCGGGCACACACTTCACCCATGAGGGCAGCACAGACTATGGGCAGCTTTGTTTCTGATCAGAGGCAGCTGGGGCCTCTCTGGCAGGAGCCCAAACCAAGACATTTTAATAAATGTCCCAGAGTCCAAGACAAAATCTCTGATCCAAGTCCTCCATAAATAAAGAAACCTGGAGCCTGGCTGTTTATGCTGGCTGACCACTGCTGGAGCAGAGTGAACTCTCAGACTTCACCAACAGATGTCCAGGAAGGATCTGTGGAACCAGGGAATCGAGTGCACTCACCTTGACAAGTAAGGGCTGGAAGAGGCACAGCAGGCACGTCCCAGAGAGGCCGGCTGTGCTGTGTTTGTGACTGCCAGAGGCAACCTCCAGCCAAGAACATGACCCGGCTTTCTGGCCAGAGACCTAACCCAGGAGGAACTGCCTGGCCGAGGCTCTGCCACAAATCCCTGGGTATTGACAGAGCTAGGCTCATTCCCCGTGGCTGAGGCTCACCCGAGCCAGGGAGGATTAATAAAAATCTTGCTGAGGTGCCTGAAGTTAAAGGAGCCAGAGAAATCCCAAGCGGGTTTGGTTTAAGGCACTGAACCACGAAGAAGGACCACACTGGGTGCTCACGGCGGTCCCAGAGGTGCGTGGGACCAAAGCTGGCTCAAAGAGATCAATCATTTCTCCTGGGTTGCACAGCTAGAAAGTGGCTGGGCTGGGGCTGGAGCTTAGGTTTTCCACCTCCCGTGCCCATGTTCTCTCTGCCCCAGGAAGATGTAAGTTGATCTGCATTTTCAGGCCATTCTGCCCTTGTGGGCTGTGGGCTGTGTCCCTACCTTGTATGCAGCCGCCCGGCTGTGACCTGCTGGGTCTCTTCTGGGGAGCTCTGCTTTCTCCAAGGCCTCCTCCAGGGAGAAGCTGCAGCCCAAGAGGAACGCCACCATGTCCTTCAGCTGCTCTGAGTACTGCTCCAGCGAAGCCAGGCTGCCGGTGCAGGCACCGAACTCGTATTTCCAGAACTGGGGGTGGCCCATCCTGTAGACACAAAGGGAAAGCTGGCAGGGCCCCAGACCCTCACTGTGGCCCCTGATAATACACAATAGAAGGACTGTGGAGAGAGAAGAGGATGTCTAGTGCTGAAATTTCCAGCCCTGGCACTTGGGTGGGGAGCATAGTTTTCAGCAGGGGGCCTTCTTGGCATCCTTCAAATGTCCTCAGATCAGAAACTATTAAATCAGCATGTATAGAACACACCCCCACCTGCCACCCAGTGTGTCTCCTATACCCACAATCCAAGACAAGCCAAACCACCAAGAAAGCAAATGGTGGCCGGGCACGGTGGCTCATGCCTATAATCCCAGCACTTTGGGAGTCCGAGGCGGGAAGGTCACTTGAGCTCTGGAGTTCAGGACGAGACTGGGCAACATGGTGAAACCCCATCTATACTAAAAATACAAAAATTAGCCAGGCATGGTGGCACACAGCTGCAATCCCAGCTACTCAGGAGGCTGAGGCAGGAGAATCGCTTGAACCTGGGAGGTGGAGGTTGCAGTGAGCCGAGATCGCGCCACTGCACTCCAACCTGGGCAACAGAGTGAGACTGTCTCAAAAAAAAAAAAAAGAAGAAGAAAAGTAAATGGTGCCCTCTCTGCTATGGAGATAGGGCCAGTAGCCCAAAGGGGACAGAGAATATGTGTCTTGGGGAACGTCTCAGTGCCAGCAGTGGGTGAGGCCTTTCTCTTCCCTTAGAGGAAACTCTTCTGTAGGGCTGAAAGACTTCTTTGGTTACAAGCTTCTTCTTTACTCACTCCAAACTCTTTTACTGAGCCATGCCTCCATGTCAGGCACATGCTAGGTGATGGGGCTAGAGTAATGGAGGGGACACCATCCCGGTCTTTTTTTTTTTTTTAATGTTTTTTGATTTTTTGAGATGGAGTCTCGCTCTGTAGCCCAGCCTGGAGTGCAATGGTGTGATCTTGGCTCACTGCAACCTCCACCTCCCAGGTTCAAGTGATTCTCCCACCTCAGCCTCCTGAGTAGCTGAGATTATAGGCCTGCACCACCATGCCTGGCTAATTTTTGTATTTTTAGTAGAGACAGGGTTTCACCATGTTGGCCAGGCTGGTCTTGAATTCCTGATCTCAGGTGATCTGCCCTCCTCGGCCTCCCAAAGTGCTGGGATTACAGGCGTGAGCCACCGTGCCTTGCCCATCCCAGCGTTTAAAGAGCTCATAATCCTACATTGATAGGTGAGACTCTATTGAAAACATACTGGCAATACACAGCAGTGAATGTCAACAGACTGGGTAGCGTGACACAGAGAAGGGGGAAATCAATTCTCTTCCATAAAGGAGTTAGGTGCTGGGTCTTGAGGCATGAATAGGAGTTCGCATGAATAGGAGTTCGCCAGTTGGGCAAGGAAGAAGGCACACCCAGGCAGAGGAAGCGGCACGTGGAAGCCCACTGGGCGACCTGCTCTAGGAGTCTCCAAGTTGGCAGCATAGGAGGCACCAGGGAAAAATGTAAAGTCACAATCGCGGACCCAGATGGGGTCTCCAAAGGACCTTCCCATCCTAAAATGATCATGACAGAAAGTTCCTGGGGAGCTTTCTGTCTCGGGAGCTGGTTGGGGATGACTGGAGTGTCAGGGGTCAGGGGAGAAACTGAGCTGGGGCCAGGTCACCATGGATCTTGAGATCAGGCTGAGGTCCAAGCCATGAGAAGATGCTGAAGAATTTTATTTTATTTTATATATACATATATTTTGAGACAGAGTCTTGCGCTGTTGCCCAGGCTGGAGTGCAGTGACATGATCTCAGCTCACTGCAGACTCAACCTCCTGGTCTCAAGCGATCCTCCTCAGCCTCCCGAGTAGCTGGGACCACAGGTGTGCACTGCTATGCCCAGTTAATTTTAAAAAAAAAAATTTGTAGAGACCAGGTCTTCCCTATGTGGCCCAGGCTGGTCTCAAACTCCTGGGCTCAAGCCATCCTCCTGCCTCAGCCTCCCAAAGTACTGGGATTACAGGCATGAACCACGGCACCCAGTCTGAGAGCCACATGATCCGGTTTAGCATTAGAAAAAGTCACTCTGCTAGGAGAGCAGACAATGACAGGGTGGGGGAAGGAAGGATGAGACTAGGGCTAGGCCAGGGAAGATGCCAGTCTGTGCTGGTGCCGTAGGAAAGGTAGACTTGCGGGAGAGGTACACCGACCCAGAATCAGTGGGGCCATTTACTAGATAGGTTCTAGTTTAAAAGCCTAGGAGAATAGACACAATATCTGTCTCTGGGTCCTGGTAATGCAAGTGTTTTTTATTTTCTTCTTAATCCTGTGCAGGCGGGTTTCTGGCTTGGGCAATGGAGTGGACAGATGGTGGAGTCAGTGGGATTTCTCCAGGGCTGGACTTTCTCCATGATCCCACAGATCTTAGCCAGGGCAGGGGCCAGGTGATAGGGGAAGGGGTCAGAACAGTGGGGAGGGCAGCTCGTTCCTGAGCAACAGCCATGAGTGAGGTTCTGTGCCAGGCACTGTGAAGGTCCCTGAGGTTGGACAGAGAGGTCCCGGATAACAGAGACACCTGGCTACAGCACCTGGACACTCCCAAGCTTTAACCCACAATAACCCAAGCTTTTTACCTGGTCTCTGAGACAGCACCTTGAGCGGGCAGCATCCACTTTTCTGGCTCACTCTGGCCCAGCAGGGGCAGAGGACCAGTGTTGGCCTGGCAGAATCTTTCAAACGCTGGAGCAAGGGACCTGGGCAGGACCACCAGGCTGGCTGGTCGGAGCTCTGGGTATGGTGGGAGAAGGGAAAAATGTATAGTCAGCTGTTTATTGGCAGATACTTTCTGATTTTTTTTTTTTTTGAGGCAAAGTTTCACTCTTGTTGCCCAGGCTGAAGTGCAATGGTATAATCTTGGCTCACTGCGACCTCCACCTCCTGGGTTCAAGCAATTCTCCTCCCTCAGCCCCCTGAGTAGCTGGGAACACAGGCATCTGCCACCATGCCTAGCTCATTGTTTGTATTTTTAGTACAGACTAAAAATACACACGGGATATTTGGTGGCCCATGTTGGCCAGGCTGGTCTTGAACCCCTGACCTCAGGTGATCCACCCGCCTCGGGTGCTGGGATTACAGGAATGAGCCATTGCACCTGGCCCCTTTCTGATTTTTTTTTTTTTTTTTGAGGCGGAGTCTCGCTCTGTCGCCCAGGCTGGAGTGCAGTGGCCGGATCTCAGCTCACTGCAAGCTCCGCCTCCCGGATTTACACCATTCTCCTGCCTCAGCCTCCCGAGTAGCTGGGACTACAGGCGCCCGCCACCTCGCCCGGCTAGTTTTGTATTTTAGTAGAGACGAGGTTTCACCGTGTTAGCCAGGATGGTCTCGATCTCCTGACCTCATGATCCGCCTGTCTCGGCCTCCCAAAGTGCTGGGATTACAGGCTTAAGCCACCGCGCCTGGCCCTCTGATTTTTTTTAAAGTGGCAAGACTGCTATGTTGCCCAGGCTGGCCTTGAATTCCTGGGCTCAAGTGACCCTCCCACTTCAGCCTGCCAAGTAGCTGGAACTACAGGTGCACACCACCATACCCAACTTCCAATGTAATTCTTTTTTTTCTTTTTTTTTAGAGACAGAGTCTAGCTTTGTCACCCATGCTGGAGTGCAGTGGCTTGATCTTGGCTCATTGCAAACTCTGCCTCCCGGGTTCAAGTGATTCTCATGCCTCAGCCTCCCAAGTAGCTGGGACCATAGACATGCACCACTGTGCCCAGCTAGTTTTTGTATTTTTAGTAGAGATGGGGTTTCACTACGGTGGCCAGGCTGATCTCAAATGCCTGGGCTCAAGTGATCTGCCTGCCTCGGACTCCCAAAGTGCTGGGCTTACAGGTGTGAGCCACTGCAACAGGCCTAATGTAAATTTTGATTGAAGCATTACCTACACTCAAAAAAGTGTACACCGCCCTGCAGGGAAGGACACAGGCCTGGCTGGTTTTGCTACCTGCTAACTGCAGAGCCCCACTCAAAAAAGTGTAGGTAATGCTTCAATCAAACACACACAAACCTACAGCTTGATGAATTGCCATGAAATGAATCCTACTACATGCTGTAGCCTCCTCTGGGGGCAGCCAGCCTTCCTCCGCAACAGAAATCCTTTGGGTTTGGAGGTAAACACACCTGGGCTCGAATCCTGATCCTGTCTCTGACCAGTTGTGTGACCCTGGGCTGTGGCTTTGCATGTCCTAGCCTTGGCCTCCCCATCTATAAGATGGCAGCAACCATGCCTACCTCCAAGAGACCTCAGGGAGGTAATGTATGTAAGTTATTGAGCACCTCGGTGTTCAGGAAGCAGGGACTGAAGTTACTGTTCAATGAAATCCTGTGTAGATGTTTAAAATTATGGTTACAGAAGAAATATGTAATGATTATGTTAAAAGATGTCTGTGATGTGTCATTAAAGGAACTATACTAGGTAATGAAACAATGTATTGGACAAATTCTCCTTTTTATAAAATCAGTGAGTGAAAGAACTAGAAGGAAAGGGGAGGGAAGAGTGGAAAGGACTGTGTCCTGTAATTTGAGTGCCAGCTCAGCCGCAATACAATAGAACACTGGGTAGACATCTAAGTTTTTTGGCTGTAGTCCCTGACGTCCAGACGGCTCTTCTGGACTCACCCAGGGCCTGGGGGAACTCACCGCCCTGCAGGGAAGGACACAGGCCTGGCTGGTTTTGCTACCTGCTAATTGCAGAGCCCTACAGTCTTGAGCGAACATAGGCAGTTGCCAGGGAGTGGTTACGGCAGGGCTTGGGTAAGACCCAGTGCTGTGCTGGATTCAGGTCTGGCCCAGCACACTTACAGTGGTGGCGGCTACAGGGGTGCTTGTCTCACTCCACCCCCAGCTTTAGGTGGCTCAAAACAGAGAGAGAGAGACTCTTTGGGAGAAAGTAAGGGAAGAGAACAAGAGTCTCTGCCTGGTAAACCAGAGAATCTTCCTAGATCTTGTCCAAGACCATCAAAGCCATACCTGTACTGAGGCTGCAAGAATGACAGCGTTACTGGACTTCAGGTGCCCCCTAAAGCAGAAACAGCTTAGATCACAACACTCAAATCCTTTCAAGTAACTGGAAAGCCTTCCCAAAACAGAGGGCTATAAATAAGCCCAGATAGCGAAGACTACAATAAATACCTAACCCTTGAATGTGCAGACACTAAAGAACATCTACTAGAACTAGAAGGAAGGACATTACAAGTTAATGCCTCAGGTGACAGAGCTGTGCATGCTGGTCATTTGCTTCTCTGTGCTTTTCACAATATTCTAAAATTAAGACCATCCTGAAGAAAAACATAATTATGTTCTATTGGGCCGGGTGTGGTGGCTCACACCTGTAATCCCAGCACTTTGGGAGGCCGAGGTTCGCGGATCACCTGAGGTCAGAAGTTCGAGACCAGCCTAGCCAACATGGTGAAACCCCATCTCTACTAAAAATACAAAAATTAGCCAGGTATGGTGGTGCGTGGCTATAATCCCAACTACTTGGGAGGCTGAGATAGGAGAATTGCTTGCACCTGGGAGATGGAGGCTGCAGTGAGCTGAGATCATGCCACTGCACTCCAGCCTGGGTGACAGAGAATCCATCTCCAATAATAATAATAATAATAATAATAATAATAATAATAATAATAATGTTCTACTGGAGAAATACCCTTGAGGACAATTGCCCTGTCAGATTTGCTGTATCAACCCATGTCCCTTTCTCTCCTGCAATAATCTTGCTGGCGAATATTTACTGAGTGCTTTTTATGTGCCGGACTCCCCATGCCAAGTCATCTGCACATGTAATTATATTTTATAGATGAGGGGAACAAGGCTCAGAGAGATGAAGTGACTTTCCCAGGGTCACACAGCTGCTGCATGGCACAGCCGGCATTTAAACCTGGGACGGGTGTCCGTGGAGCTCGCCTCACTTCATCACGGAGTGGCCTCCGCTGGGTTTCAGGCACTGGGTTTCCCTAGGAGGGGAGCGCTGTCCTCCACGGGGACTGGGGAGTGAAACAGATGCAACCATCTGTTGGGAATGTCCAGGACCGGCTCCTACTCGAATCGCAGTGCCTGGAGCTCATTATCACAGTCGCCACAGTGCCTGCCAATGCTACAAGCAGACTTTCCAAATGAGGACACGTGAGACACCCCCAGCTGCCAAAAGCCCAAGGAACATGATGCCGGTCTCAAACAAGCCCAGCAGGGCTCTGAAAATGATCTGGAGCGAGGTGGGAGGGGATTCAGCTGGCTTAGAGGCCTCCCACTCCCTACTCACCCGCTCCTTACCACCAAAGCCCCTTGTGAGAACAAACTGGATTTTTTTTTTTCTTTTTTTTGAGATGGAGTCTCCCTCTGTTGCCCAGGCTAGAGTACAGTGACGGGATCTGGGCTTACTGTGACCTCCACCTCCAGGTTTCAAGCGATTCCCCTGCCTCAGCTTCCTGAGTAGCTGGGATTACAGGTGCATGCCACCACGCCTGGCTAATGCTTTTGTATTTTTAGTAGAGATGGGGTTTTGCCACGTTGGGCAGACTGATCTTGAACTCCTGACCTTAGGCAGCCCACCCGCCTCGGCCTCCCAAAGTGCTGGGATTACAGGCGTGAGCTACTGCACCCAGCACAAATTGTATTTTTAATACAATAAATCAGGATGGTATGTGCACAAAGCTTGTTTCCTTTTTTTTTTTTTTTCCCCTTGAGACAGAGTTTCGCTCTTGTTTCCCAGGCTGGAGTGCAATGGTGTGACCTCGGCTCACTGCAACCTCTGCCTCCTGGGTTCAAGTGCTTCTCCTGCCTCAGCCTCCCAAGTAACTGGGACTACAGGCGCGTGCCACCGTGCTCAGCTAATTTTTGTATTTTTAGTAGAGATGGGATTTCTCCACATTGGCCAGGCTGGTCTTGAACTCCTGACCTCAGGTGATCCACCCGCTTCGGCGTCCCAAAGTGCTGGGATTACAGGTGTGAGCCACTGCGTCTGGCCCTTTGTTTCCTTTTTAATTAAATGAACTTTGCAGGGTACTATGTTTTGGTTTTGTTCATCTCCATGGCTGGAGATGAATAGAAAAGTCCCCAAGTTGTCCCCATTAGTAACAGGCACAGAATAGAAGCCTGCATGGTCTCTTTCTGGAGAGGATGGTGGACTCTGGAGGCCTCACCTTTCTAGAGGATACTTTATGGTCTGGTGATTTGTGCATCCCCCAGGTGCCTTGGGCTCCATGGAAGGCAGTGACACTTTTCTTTGTAGATAAACTGAGTAATTTCTCTGAGTCCTTTTACCTCAAAATCATTTTTTTTTTTAACTTAATGACAAGAGAGAGGAAAAAACACCCTTTAACATTTCTAATCTGAATGAAAGCCCCCAGAAGACAGCTCCAAGCTGGAGTTTTCCAGCTGTTTGGTAAAATGAGCTTCTCTATTTGAGGAGCATTTCACAGCAGCGGGAACAGCTCAGGCGCCCCTCCGGACAGTCCCACTGGGAAGGTTCTGCTGCTACTTTCATTGTGTAGGTGAGGCTTAGAAAGGTCGCAGTTTGCTAGTAAGGAGTGAAGCTAGGACTCACACTCAGGCTTTCTCCCTCCAGGCTCCAAGGCCCTGGCTGATCCGCTCTGTTGCCTCCCCAGAGTCTTAGCAAGCAGTTGTCAACCTGGGGTTAAGCTGGTGTTCGCTGCTCATATATAACGGGTTGTTGTAGACTAATACCTTGGTGGCTCTCTATGTATATATTAGGTAGTGCAAAAGTAATTGCAGTTTTTGCCATTACTTTTATTTAAAAAAAAAAATGACAAAAATCGCAATTACTTTTGCACCAATTTATATAAACTCTGCTCCCCAGTATTCACACCCCATTGTAGCCCCTTCCCCATTGACTCTGGCCTTGGCCGTGTGATTTGCTTTGGCCAATGGGACATTAGTAAGTGTGATGCAAGCAGAGGCTTGGTATGAGTTTGGGCATTAGGACTTATTCTCTTGGAATCTGTCTCATGGCGTCCTGAGCTCCCATGTACAGAAGTTTGGCTATCACTACTGAAGAGGTTTCATGGACAGGAAATGTTCAGCCAGTCTCAGATGTTCCAGCCATCCCACTGGATGCCAGATATGTCAGGAAGAAGCCATCTTGGATGGTCTATCCCCAACAGACACCACATGGAGCAGAAGAGGCGCCCTGCTAAGATCAGCCTTGATTGCAGAATTGTGAGAATTATGGTTTTAAGCCACTAAGTTTAAGAGTGCTTTGTTATTCAACAGTTAACTCTGTTAGCCCATATATAGCAACAGAGGCCAGGCATGTTAATAAACTAAAGGAAAATGGTCTTGCTCTAGTACTTTAGACAGTGTTGATGGTTTTTCCTTGGGCACTTATACCATAACCAGAAGAGTCTTTTTTTTTTTTTTTTTTTTTTTTTTT
>NW_016827519.1:1910023-1946459 GCF_001698545.2 Rhinopithecus bieti
TAGCCAGGATGGTCTCGATCTCCTGACCTCGTGATCCGCCCGTCTCGGCCTCCCAAAGTGCTGGGATTACAGGCTTGAGCCACCGCGCCCGGCCAGAAGAGTCTTTTTTAATGTGAAATTTTGCTTGGACTTAGGTCAATGACAAATTTGGTATCTGTTTTTTCTTGCAGGACCTTTTAAAGCCTTCGGTTTCACTCCTGGAATACAGTGGGGAGATGGGTGCCACCCAGAGAATAAGACCAGTCAAGGGTAGGAAGAATTGGTCTGATTCAAAATCTGATTAAACTGCAGTGTAACCTGGGGGCACTTTTCTGGGAAGGGACAACCCTTTTCATCACCTGAGCCCACTGGTGGTTCTCCATATGGGGCGAGGTGACCAAGCAGAACTGGGTGTCATTAGACCCATCTGATGGGTTTCCACACCTTGAGTCTAATCCAAGGTTCCAGTTTCTTCTGGGAAGTTAAGTAGTGACTGAAGCTAATATCATTCTGCTCTTACTTTCTGTTTCCTATGCAGAATCTAGAAGTCTCAGGAGTTTGTGGGCCCTACACAGCTGGTATTTCCCAGGAACTTTCTTTTTCTTTTTTTTTCTTTTTTTTTAACTATCTGGCACCACTTACCCCCAGCCATGCTGGATGTATTTCTGATGTTTGGTTTCTTTTGTAGAATCAAACTCCTTAGGGCAGAGGGAAGGCAGGACCTCAGGTGGAGTGTGAAGGGCATTGTGTCACCTTGAATAAGTAGCAGAGAATCTGGGTGAAGGGAGAAAAGGGAACAAATGAGAAAGGGTGGCCCCTGAAGGCAGCAGATTCAGCCTCACATAGCATCACATTCCACATCATATCCCACCCTTTCTTGGCTCTGTTCCTGGGCCTGCCTTGCGGTGGGCATTGTTTGGAACCCATTCTCCCCCTTGTCACATCTCAGTTTCTGATGAGAAATTCCTAACGAAAACCTGAATGTCCCCCTTCCTTCCCCTACGGGCTTTCCATTCCTCTGAAGCTGCAAAGTCTTCTCCAAAAGGCTGGTGCTGGGCTCCTTGGCCAGGAGTCACCGTGGCCTATTATTCTACTTGACTCTGAACTCCCTTCTCTCCCTAGGGCGTCGAAGGCAGGGACACAGGTGAGACTTCTTCCACAGGCTCCAGAGCACCTATCACAGCCTATGCACATAGCACGTGCCCCAAATAGACACGATTGAATGAACAGACGAATGAGTACCACTGCAGTCGCAAGTGAAATAAGAGGCTGAGTTTTGTCGACATGCGACTTCCGTTATTTAGATTTAGGTTTCTAGAAGGTATAGGGACTTTGTGTTTCCTTTTTTTTTTGAGACAGAGTCTTACTCTGTCGCCCAGGCTGGAGTGCAGTGGCGCGATCTCGGCTCACTGCAAGTTCCGCCTCCCAAGTTCACGCCATTCTCCTGCCTCAGCCTCCTGAGTAGCTGGGACTACAGGCGCCCACCACTACGCCCGGCTAATTTTTTGTATATTTAGTAAAGATGGGGTTTCACCATGTTAGCCAGGATGGTCTCGATCTCCTAACCTCGTGATCCACCCGCCTCGGCCTCCCAAAGTGCTGGGATTATAGGCGTGAGCCACCGTGTCCGGCTGGGACTTTATATTTTCTTCTTTGTGCTTCCCCAACCCCTCTCTCGGCACAGTGCCTTATACAATCTTTGGCGAGTAAATAGATGTTGTAGATTTTTAAAAGTAGAATGTGTTTTTTAAACCACAGTTTAAAGTTAAAAAATATGATTTTTAAAAAATAGAGGTGGTCTCAAATCTCCAGGAAATTGTGTTCAGAAGGGAATCCTATAAGTTGACTTCTTTTTTGTTTTACTTGAGGCAGAGTCTCGCCACTCTGTCTCCCAGGCTGGAGTGCAGTGGCGCAATCTCAGCTCAGTGCAACTTTCACCTCCTGGCTTCAAGAGATTCTCATGCTTCAGCCACCTGAATAGCTGGGATTACAGGTATGTGCCCCCATACCTGGCTTATGTTTTTGTATTTTTAGTAGAGGCGAGGTTTCACCATGTTGACCAGGCTGGTCTCCAACTCTTGGTCTCAAGTGATCAGCCCACCTTGGCCTCCCAAAGTGCTGGGATTACAGGCGTGAGCTACCACACCTGGCCGAAACTGACTTCTTATGCTATAAAAAAAGAGGTTTCGGCCAGGTGTGTTGGCTCATGCCTGTAATCCCAGCACTTTGAGAGGCTGAGGCAGGAGGATTGCTTGAGGCCAGGAGTTCAAGACATGCCTGGGCAACATGGCAAAAACCCACATCTACCAAAAAGAAAAAAAGAAAATAGCCAGGCATGGTATTGCATGCCTGTAGTCCCAGCTACTTGGGAGGTTGAGGTGGAAGGACCACTTGATCCCAGGAAGTCAGGCTAAAGTGAGTCAAGATCATGCCACTGCACTCCAGCCTGGGCAACAGAGTGAGACCTGTCTCCAAAAAAAAAAAAAAAAAAAAAAAAAAAAAAAAAAAAGATAGATTTTAGTATTTCAGCAAAATCTAAAGCTAGATAACCACATTGTGTTGGTTTCTAAAGCATAGCCAAGGTCCTTTTCATCCAAATATACCCAGTGCCTAGCGTAGTGGCACAAAGGTGGGAGTTCAGTAAGTGTTCGTTGAATGACTGGCTGACTGCAGAATGAATGAGAGCAGGATTCAAGGACAGTGCCCATAGTGAGGGTTCTGGACAAGCCTGACTTTCCACAATTCTTTCTATCTAAAGAGAAGAACTCAGTGGAATTCCAAACCACCAATTTATGTTTTCAACTCTAATCTCCTAGATAGAAAATAATGTAAACCCCAGGGCCATTTTAACAAAGAATTTGAGATTGCATAAAATCTCTTGCAAACAAAACAAAAAGAATATTGCTTTGGAAGGAGAGATGTATTTAGAGCCAACAATGAGTACTTTAATAGCTGTGGGAACAAAGTGCTGTGGGGACACAGGGGAGAGAACACTTAGTCCCCACGGACTGAGGGGAGGGGGTGCTGGGAGGAGTCAGGTGAGGTAGGATTCCATTGCCCAGTGGAAGATTCTGAGGCTTAAAGCAGCTGCTTTGGCAGGTCAGGCCTGGGTTTGCCTAACGCCTGGGCCTGGCAAGCCTGACCCCCTTAGTCAAGCAACTGAGCTACCAGCCAGGGTCCTAAATGTCTGTAGTTCCCCAGGGTCACTGCACACTGCAGAGAGGACCTAGCACCTCTGCCTGGCACACAGCAAAGGCCCAAGAGAGAAGCATCCCATAACCATGTGGGGAATAGCAGCCACCCCTCTGACAACCGTCTTCATTTACCCAAACCCACTGGAATAGGTCATCCCACAGGTACCTCCACCCACTCTCATTATTATGCTAGAGAGCAGCAGGTGCAAGCTGTGTGCTGTTTTGCAAATACATTTTAGCCAGGAGACCAAAGTCTGAGGGTTATTGCCTTCTCTTTCCTTTATTTATGTATTGTTTTAATGTAAATGTAAGTTGATTTTAGGTTACTTTCCTGGCATGGAGAGAAATGAGTGTTGCCAGAAATAATGCCCTGTGAAATGCATGCTGGGAGTGTGTCAGGCACCCCAGTGTCACCCACCGTGCATGCTGGGAGGGAAAGAAGGCTGAGAGCCCCTACCTTACAGAGTCATCCCTTTGAAGGCAGGGTCAAACAGGGTGTAACCTGGCTCCTGCAAAGTAAAAAAAAAAAAAAAAGCCTTCAATGTACACCAATCAGAGAATGCCCACTCATAGTAAATGATAGCAACTACCACCATATATGGGTACCCACTGTGTGCCAGGACCATGCTAGGGCCTTTACGTACATCATCTGTTGGTTTGTCACTATAGTCCCACACACAAAAAAGGCATTGTTAATCCTATTACAGTCAGAGACTGAGGTTCAAGGAGCTCAAAGAAGTTACCTAATAATAAAGTACGTCTAAGTTCATATTTGTTTGATCACTATTTGCCTTTCTATATGTATGAATCTATGTATGTATCCATCCATCCACCCATTCATTCATCCATCCATCTATCCACCCATCCAGTCATCCATCCATCCATCCATCCATCCATCTACCCATTCGTTCATCCATCTATCCATTCACCCAGCCATCCATCCATTCACCCAGCCATTCATCCATTCACCCAGCCATTCATCCATTCACCCACCCACCCATCTTGTGGTGCTAGGAATCACATCCTCAGTATATTTTTAAAATAGCAGGGACCTTCCCACTATCCCCAACAAGGTGATTTTACGGCCAGAGCCTCTTCAGTTCATATGTTTTTAGGGACTGAATCCTAAACTTCTCAAACTTTCTATCAGGGCACTGGGGAACCCACTGCTGCATGGACCAGGTATCTTATTTTCCTGAGTGGTCTTCCTCTAGAAGTGAAGTGAGATGGGATCCAATTAGTGAGCCCTGGCTAGAATCCAAAAAGCTACCTTTCTGCTGCGAGCTCTCCCTTTTCTCTTTAGAGAACAAACTATCAAACCCAGAAACATCATTCCCTAACATCAAATATATCAGAGAGGAGCCCTACAGACAGTCAACTTCTAGCTGGATCTGACACGCCTCAAACTTCAGTGTAAAAATATCTTATGCATGCTTGTCACAGATTTCTGAAATTCCACCTTTAGAAAGTAATGTCTCTATTTACCCAAGTAATCCAATCCTAGGACTGTATCCTACAGATGTGCTCAAACAGTGATGAAATGACTGAGTATATAGCAGCACTGTTTGTAATAGAAATGTTTTAGAAACAGGCTGGGCACAGTGGCTCATGGCTGTAATCCCAGCACTTTGGGAGGCCAAGGTGGGAGTATCGCTGGACCCCAGCAGTTTGAGACCAGCCTAGGCAACATGGCAAAACCCTGTCACTACAAAAAATACAAAAATTTGCCAGGCGTGGTGGCGCATGCCTATAGTCCCAGCTACTTGGGAGGCTGAGGAGAGGATCACCTAAGCCCAGAGGTCACCTAAGCCCAGAGGTCAGGGCTGCAGTGAGCCATGATCATACCACTGCAGTCCAGCCTGGGTGACAGAGCAAGACCCAATTGAAAAAAAAAAAAAAGAAGAAGGGAAGGAAGCAAGAAGGGAAGGAAGCAAGAAGGGAAGGAAGGAAGGAAGGAAGGAAGGAAGGAAGGAAGGAAGGAAGGAAAGGTGAGGCCCAGTGGCTCACACCTGGAATCCCAGCACTTTGGGAGGCCAAGGCAGGTGGATCATCTGAGGTCAGGAATTTGAGACCAGCCTGACCAACATGGAGAAACCCTGTCTCTACTAAAAACACAAAATTAGCCAGACATGGTGGTGCATGCCTGTAATCCCAGCTACTTGGGAGGTTGAGGCAGGAGAATTGCTTGAACCTGGGAGGTGGAGGTTGCAGTGAGCCGAGATCACGCCACTGCACCTGGGCGACAGAGTGAGACTCCGTCTCAAAAAAAAAAAAAAAGAATGAGGTTACTCTCCACACCTTATCTGAAACAATCTCCCAATGATGCAAAATTAACAAGGCAAGGTGGAGAATTCTCTATTAACCGACATGCCCATGTTCTGTTCACATCCACGTAGACATCTGTGGAAGGATGGAGAAGAGCTTGGTATCAGTGGTGCCCTCAGAGGGGAAAGTGAGAGGCTGGGGCCTGAGTGAGAGTGACTGTCGCACTATATTTTATGTGAATGGCGCCCTCTGGAGTTGTGCCTTGGGGTGGCCTTGAGGAAAGACAGGCTTTCTGCTCTTTATCTTTTCTGTACTTTTTTTTTGGAAGCAGGGTCTTGCCCTGTTGCCCAGGCTAGAGTGCAGTGATGGAATCACAATTCACTGCAGCCTCTCCCACCTCAGTCCCCCGAGTACCTGGGACTACAGGTGAGCACCACCAAGCCCATCTAATTTTTTAATCTTTTTTTTTTTTTTTTTTTTTTTTGTAGAGACGGGGCTGGTCTTAAACTCCTGGCTTCAAATGATCCATCAGCCTTGGCCTGTCAAAGTGCTGGGATTACAGGAGTGAGCTGCTGTGCAAGGCCAAAGCCACCATGCCTGGCCATCAGTCAACTCTCTAGCCTATAAAAACACGTTTATCTCTTTGGAGATTCCAAGGATTTTAGAAGTTGTATGCCAGGAAACCAGAGGAAGACCAAATACATATCTCATAATATTACAGTACCTCACTGAGTGGTGGTAAGGGTTAAAGTTGTTAATGCATGTAAGGCTCTCAGAATACTTCTGGCTGGTTCAGTTAGCGCTGTGGAAGCATTAGCCATGTTTATTACTCCGTGCCCCATGCCAGAAACAGTGGTGAATAAGACAGTCACAGCCCACGCTCGCAGGGGTTTACCATCCCAGGAGACAGACATTAAATGCATAATTACCATCATGTCTGTCTTCCAGGAAAAGATAGAAAAGTAAATAGTTAACTATAACACCATGTGCTTAGCGCTCCCGGGCCCGTGGACTCAGAGTGGAGCAGGAGAAGGGGCTGAGTCTAAAAGGAGAGTAGGGGTCAGACTAGAAGCAGGCTGGGGAGGGAGAAGGTCCTCTAGACCCAGGGGCCAGCAGGAGCAAGGCAGGGAGGTATTAGGGGGCACCAGCTGTCCATGCTGCAGAGCCTGACACGAGGCAGGAGGTGGTGGGAGCCAGGGCTGGGAGGGAAAGCAGAGGCCGGCTCGTGGGGACCCTCCTGTCATGTGAAGGAATTTGGATTTATCCTGGAGCCTCAGGAAATCACAGAAGGTACTGAGCAGTGAGTGATTTGTGAAACTTGCCTTTTAGGAAGATCAGTGGGGCTGCAGGTGGGGGACAGACGGCAGGGCAGCCAAAGTATGAAGTTGGCAGATGAGAGGGGACTGCAGGGCAGAGACAGGAGCATCAGAAAGTCTCCCTCGCAGGTGTGAAAGGAAAATAAATCACAAAAATAGACCCCAAAATCACTAAGCCAAAGGGAAAAGTCAAGCTGGGAACTGCGCAAGCCTGCCTCCCATTTTATTCCCGAATAAGATTGCTAAAAGATGAATTCCTTGTGGGCTTCAACATCTTTACCCTAAAACAGTTCTATTGAATTTCACCCTGGCAATGTAAATTGACAACTTATTTTCATGGGTGCCTGACAAAGGATAGACAGAACCCAAAGTCATCCCTCTGAGACTCACCTGAGACAAATGCGTATCTAATTGCTTCCTTTGCCCTACTGTTTATGTAAAAATGTAGATTCACTGAGCCAGACTAAGGCATAAGTGACTATTCCTCTACCCCCTTCTCACATGGAAATTGTGTATTCAGTGAAAGGCTGATCAGTCTCACACATAGATTGATTTCTCATGTCTCCCTAAAATGTATAAAACCAAGCGGTAGCCAGGCATGGTGGTTCACACCTATAATCCTGGCACTTTGGGAGGCCAAGTTGGGCAGATCACTTGAGGTCAGGAGCTCAAGACAAGCCTGGTCAATATGGCAAAATCCCATCTGTACGAAATATACAAAAATTAGCTGGGCATGGTGGTGCACACCTGTAATTCCAGCTACTTGGGAGGCTGAGGCAGGAGAACTGCTTGAACCCGTGAGGCAGAGGCTGCAGTGAGTTGAGATCGCACCACTGCACTTCAGCCTGGGTGACAGAGTGAGACCCTGTCTCAAAAAACAAACAAACAAACAAAAATAAAAACCTGTACCCCGACCACCTTGGGTACATGTCCTTAGGACCTCCTGAGGCTGTGTGTTAAGGCTGTATGGTAAGGCTGTGTCCTTAACTTTGGCAAAATAAACTTTCTAAGTTGATTGAGCTCTGTCTCAGATACTTTTGGGTTTGCATAGGAAAGAACCTTGCAGGGAAGAGGCTGCCTTCATCCTTCACGGGCCCGGCAAGGCCTGCAAGAGCAGGCAGTGCTCAGCACACCCTGGGGAGCAGCTGAGGTTGTCCCTGTGATGCAGAAACAAGGAATCAGGCTCACACCCAAGGGAGGGGGTTTTCCTCGTTGCCTTTCAGTTCAGTGAAGACAAGGCTTTCCATCCGTTGTACTCACTGCTGGACATGCAACATCAACAGTGCCTGGCACACGGAACGTGCCCAATAAATGTTCACTGTCAGCTGGGTGCGGTGGCTCCCGTCTGTAATCCCAGCACTTTAAGAGGCCGAGGTGGGCGGATCACTTGAGGACAGGAGTTCGAGATCAGCCTGGCCAACATTGTGAAACCCTGTCTCTACTGAAAATACAAAAATTAGCTGGGTGTGGTGGCGCATGTCTATAATCCCAGTTATTGGGGAGGCTGAGGCACGAGACTCGCTTGAACCAGGGAGGCGGAGGTTGCAGTGAGCTGAGATTTCGCCACTGCACTCTAGCCTGGGTGACAGAGACAGACTGTGTCTTAAATAAATAAATAAATAAATAAATAAATAAATAAATAAATCTCACTGTCAGGAGGGATGGGCAGAGTATGTGGCTCACACAAAGGCAGCTAAGAAAAGGCGGCCAGGGAGGTAGGAAAGAAACTTTGTGATTCAGAAGCAAGTATTTCAAGGAGGAATTTACGATCCGGGGAGGTCAAGGAAGATAAAACCCAAGAAGCATCCACTGAATTTTATAACCCAGGCTCCTTCTCCCAGTTTATCCCAAAGAAGCCCTCACAGCTCTGCCAGCCCACAAGCACCGGGAACACCTTATATTCATGTAGCATCATGTTTAGAACCTCGAAGGGTGCACACAAAAAACAGAAGACACAGCTTCCTTGAAGCCTTCAGTCTAGTCAAGAAGATCCTATTATTCACAAGAACAAACAACTCACAGTGTTACAAAACTCCATTTTTGGTTTCTGTAGATGTCCCCTGGATCACTTCCCCAGAGTCCCACAACTTGATAATGGAAGAACAAAATGAGTAGGTGTACAGACCTTGTCTCTCTACTCATTAATTTTTGTGGTAGGAGTTGCTCAATGTTTGCCAAGAGAGTTGCTGGTGGTAGCCTAAATACAACTGCAAATTTGCAAAGTAAGTGTTGCTGCAAGGAAGAAGGCATCCTAACTGTATAAACATTTTATTTAAAAAATGGTATTATAATAGCAGAGACAAAAGATTGGGGAAATGCTGGTAGTCATAATTAAGATTTGTTTATTTAAATAGGTTAAATACAAGGGCTCCCCACACGCAAAGAACTGTTAATGAAACAAGTATTTTCTTTCTTTCTTTTTTTTCTTGAGACAGAGTCTTGCTCTGTCATCAGGCTGGAGTGCAGGAGTGCAATCATGGCTCACTGCAGCCACAACATCTCAGGCTCAAGCCATCCTCCCACCTAAGCCTCCTGACTAGCTTGGGACCACCACAGGCATGTACCACCATGCCCAGCTAATTTCTTTTCTTTTTTTGTAGAGATGAGGGTCTCACTATGCTACCCAGGCTGTATTTTCTGAACTCCTGGGCTCAAGCGATCCTCCTGCCTTGGCCTCCCAAAGTGTTGGGATTACAGGCATGAGCCACCACACCTGGCCAAAACAAATCTTTTCAATGGAAGCAAATGGTGGTCCCTTCTCCTCCCCTTTCTAAACAATTCAGTCCTAAAGCCACAAGGTGGAGCTGAGTAAGGTAGGACTCCGTGGTGGGGAATGGCGGGTAGTGTCTCTTATGACACGAGACCCTGTCTAAAAAGAAAAAAGAAAGGCCGGGTGGGGTGGCTTACAACTGTAATCCCAGCATTTTGGGAGGCCGAGGCCAGGAGTTCAAGACCAGTCTGGCCAACATGGCAAAACCCTGTCTCTCCTAAAAATACAAAAATTAGCCAGGTGTGGAGGGGCACGCCTGTAATCCCACCTACTCAGAAGGCTGAGACAAGAGAATCTCTTGAACTCAGGAGGCGGAGGTTGCAGTGAGCCAAGATCGCACCACTGCACTCCAGCCTGGGCGACAGAGCAAGACTGCATCTCAAAAAAAAAAGAAAAAAGATGAATAATGAGATATAAAAAAGATTTTCTTTAGTACCATTCTTGAAATGTTCTGTCACTTTGCAGTTGTTTTAAAATAAAAAAACAGACCGGGCGTGGTGGCTCATACCTGTAATCCCAGCACCTTGGGAGGCCGAGGCGGGTGGATCACGAGGTCAGGAGATCGAGACCATCCTGGCCAACACAGTGAAACCCCGTCTCTACTAAAAATATAAAAAATTAGCCAGGCGTGGTGGCAGGCACCTGTAGTCCCAGCTGCTCAGGAGGCCGAGGCAGGAGAATGGTGTGAACCCGGGAGGAGGAGCTTGCAGCGAGCTGAGATCACGCCACTGCACTCCAGCCTGGGAGATAGAGTGAGACTCCTTCTCAAAAAAAAAAAAAAAAAAAAAAAAACAAAAAAAAAATTTTGAAAAAAAAAAATGGGGTATATAAAATAAAAAAATTTTTTTCAGCCTTAAAAGGAAGGAAATTCTGATGCATGCTACAACATGGGTGAACCCTGAGCGCGTTATGCAAACTGAAATAAGTCAGACACGAGTGACAAATATTGTGTGATTCCATTTCTACGAGGCACCCACAGCGGACAGATGAACAGAGATGGCAAGCTGAATGGTGGTGACCACAGGCTGGGTCCAGAAGATGGGGTGGGGAAAGGGGAGTTATCGTTTAATGGGCACAGAGTTTCAGGCTGGGAAGATGAAGGGAGTTCTGGAAATGGAAGGCAATGATGGTTGCACAACAGTGTGAATGTACTTAATGCCACAGAACTGGACACTTAAAAATGATTAAAATGGTAAACTGTATGTTATATATTTTTCATAATAAAAAATTTAAATTAAAATGTTAAAAATCAAGTTGTNGCGAGCTGAGATCACGCCACTGCACTCCAGCCTGGGAGATAGAGTGAGACTCCTTCTCAAAAAAAAAAAAAAAAAAAAAAAACTATAGAAAATTATGGATAAACAAAATGTGGTATATACATATAGTAGAATATTCTTCAGCCTTAAAAAGGAAGGAAATTCTGATGCATGCTACAACATGGGTGAACCCTGAGCGCGTTATGCAAACTGAAATAAGTCAGACACGAGTGACAAATATTGTGTGATTCCATTTCTACGAGGCACCCACAGCGGACAGATGAACAGAGATGGCAAGCTGAATGGTGGTGACCACAGGCTGGGTCCAGAAGATGGGGTGGGGAAAGGGGAGTTATCGTTTAATGGGCACAGAGTTTCAGGCTGGGAAGATGAAGGGAGTTCTGGAAATGGAAGGCAATGATGGTTGCACAACAGTGTGAATGTACTTAATGCCACAGAACTGGACACTTAAAATGATTAAAATGGTAAACTGTATGTTATATATTTTTCATAATAAAAAATTTAAATTAAAATGTTAAAAATCAAGTTGTGATTGTTAAGACTTAACATTCACATGAAGGCCAGGTGCGGTGGCTCATGCCTGGAATCTCAGCACTTTGGGACGCTGAGGCAGTAGGATCCCTTGAGTCCAGGAGTACAAGACCCCCATCTCTACAAAAAATAAAAACTAAAAAAATTAGCTGGCATGGTGGCGTGCGCCTGTAACCCCAGCTACTCAGGAGGCTGAGGCGGGAGGAGTGCTTGAGCCCTGGAGGTCGAGACTGCTGTGAGCCATGATTGCACCACTGCACTCCAGCCTGGGGGACAGTGAGACATTCTCTCAAAAAAAAGAAACATTCACATTAAATGTTTAGTTTCAAATTGTTGGTGTGAAAAGCAACAATTTTTCAGTGTGTTGCTGAAAAGCAACACCAGACTCAGTGTGTGTCTTGAATATCAAATATTCTAATCCCAGGTCTCCTGTTCCAGCTCCATGGGAAGGTGCTTATCTTGGGAAAGGAAGGTTGTGTGTGTGTGCTTCACATAGGCCAAACTGGATTTTTTTTTTTTTTGAGACAGAATCTTGCTCTGTTGCCCAGGCTGGAGTGCAGCGGCGCGATCTCTGCTCACTGCAACCTCCGCCTCCCGGGTTCAAGCAACTCTCCTGCCGCAGCCTCCGGAGTAGCTGGGAGTACAGATGCCCACCAGCATGCCTCGCTAATGTTTGCATTTTTAGTAGAGACAGGGTTTCACCATATTGGCCAGGCTGGTCTCAAACTCCTGACCTTGTGATATGCCCGCCTTGGCCTCCCAAAGTGCTGGGATTATAGGTGTGAGTGATCACGCCCAGCCCAAACATCAGCTTTATGACTCTGAAAATTTGAGAATATGTCTGCCCAGCATAACTGTGAATGTCCATTCTTAGAGAGCTCTAGAATATTTGAGAGCCTCAGTCTTCAAAGTAAATCTGCTTTTAGTTACTTAGCCAAATAAAGCAACCAACCAAGTGGCAAAAGTCCAAGGTATGACTGCTATGGGCAAGAAAGGCCAACCCTTCTGTTTCACAGTTTGCTTGGCCTGTAAAACTAGAGCACACGTGTTTGCTTATTTAATACAGAGTTTCTGCAACGGGTCCATCAGGCCAAATTCCTGTAACCACAAAATACCGATGCACGAAATCTACATGCAGGTTGAGTGTATGATACCGCCAACAGTAAACGCTGAGTCATCGGTTCTGTGGTTAGTCCTAATGATAAACCAGGCAATTCCTTTCATGTTTAGCTACTTCTTGCACTGCACAGCTCAACCAACGGCCTGACTCACAATCCTACTTCAAAGTCACCATGAGCACCACTCCCTGGTTGGAGAGACTGGGGTCTCCGCACATCTCCATCACTGGGAAAGAACTTGCCAGAGTGATAACGACCTAGAGATACCACCTGCATACACAGAAGACATGCTGAACTAACAGCAAAGTACGCCAACTCTTTGGGCCTCAGTTTCTTTCTTTATTATTTTTTTTTATTTTTGAGATGGAGTTTTGCTCTTGTTGCCCAGGCTGGAGTGCAATTGCGCGATCTCGGCTCACGGTAACCTCCGCCTCCCAGGTTCAAGTGATTCTCCTGCCTCAGCCTCCTGAGTAGCTGGGATTGCAGGCATGCACCACCACGCCTGGCTAATTTTGTATTTTTAGTAGAGACGGGGTTTCTCCATGTTGGTCACGCTGATTTCAAACTCTGCACCTCAGGTGATCCACCCGCCTCGGCCTCCCAAAGTTCTGGGATTACAGGCATGAGCCACCACACCTGGCCTTTTCTTTTCTTTTTTTGAGACAGGATCTCACTCTGTTGCCCAGGCTGGAGTGCAGTGGCACAATCACGGCTTACTGCAGCCTTGACCTCCTGGGATCAAGCGATCCTCCCACCTCAGCTTCTTCAGTAGCTGCTACTACAGGTACAGAGTTTCACCATCTTGCCCAAGGCTGGTCTTGAACTCTTGAGCTCAAGCGATCCTCCTGCCTCGGCCTCCCAAAGTGCTGGGGTTACAGGCGAGAGCCACTATGCCCAGCAAGGGCCTCAGTTTCTTCATATCAAATGCCACACATGCAGGACAGACATTTCGTTAGCACCTTCTGGTTCTATCATTTTCATAATCTATAACTAAACAATAATTTATGAGTTAATGATGTTATTGATTTTTAAGTTTCTGGTTTATAAAATAAGTTCCTAGCCAGGCACAGTGCTCATGCCTATAATCCCAGCACTTTGGGAGGCCAAGGTGGGTGGATCGCCTGAGCTCAGGAGTTTGAGACCAACCTGGGCAAAATAGTGACACCCTGTCTTTACTAAAATTACAAAAACATAGCCAGACATGATGGTACACACCTGTGGTCCCACGCTGAGGTAGGAGTATCACTTGAGCCTTGGGGGTGGAGGTTGCAGTGAGCCGGGATGGAGCCACTGCACTCCAGCCTGGGTGACAGAGAGAGACCCTGTCTCAGGAAAAAATAAATAAATCCTTTGTTAGAGATGTGTGTTTCTTTCTTTTTTGAGACAGAGATTTACTCTGCCATCCAGGCTGGACTGTAGTGGTGCAATCTTGGCTCACTGTAACCTCCACCTCCTGGGTTCAATCGATTCTCCCGCCTCACCCTCCCAAGTAGCTGAGATTACAGGTGCATACCACTGCACCTGGCTAATTTTTGTATTTTTAGTAGAAATGGGGTTTCACTATGTTTGCCAGGCTGTCTTGAACTCCTGACCTTAAGTGATCCGCCCGCCTCAGCCTCCCAAAGTGCTGGGACTACAGGCTCATGTGAGCCACTGCGCCCCATCTGTTTCTTTCATCGAGAATAAAATTACCTTCAGTTGGTTGGTGCTTAAAATTACTGATCTCCGAATCATACATTGGTCCAGAATTACACTTGCCCTGCTCTGAAGAAGAATGCCACCTGAGAGCACAAATGTATAGAAAGAAATGTACATAATGAAGCTATCACAGAAACAGATATGATGGGACAGATACAATAACAGATGCCCTTTAAACTTGTAATAACAGATGCCCTTTAAACTTGATCCTCTCATGCTAGGTCTAAAATAAAAGAGTTAGATTTAGTGTGTGTATATATGGGTTACATTTCAGAAGACATGAAATTGGTCTAAATCTAAATAAAAATGAGCTAAGCTCTGCCTAGGTTAATTTACATTCATCTATCAACAGCCTTGCAGATATGGTTATGTAAGTGCTACAGGATGGTTCCAGCACTTGTTTCAAAGGGTCTTTCAGTCCATTCAAGCTGCATCCAAAAATAGTTGAGGCTGGGCCCTATTCTTTACTGCCTGCGGCTTCACAAACTGAAAACCACCATATCAGACATGGTTATGCCCTACCTTGCCCGGCTTTCTGGGTTAGATCCTCTGAGATTTCATTTTATGAGTATTCCTGATTACCAAATGTTCAGAACTCAGCTCCTGCCCCACAAATTCTTTATGACCCATTGCATAAAACCAGTGACAGTGCCACATCCAGGCAGGATGAGGACCACGCACCCCTAACTATGGAGACGGGAATGCTGGCAGTGTTACTTTTGAGGTCACTGTTGGCCAAGATAATTGCTTCACTAGGCAGAGGCAAACCTCATTAAGTGAGTTTCCTGGGAGGACTCAGAGAGAAAGGCCATAGGTGCTCCAAAAGGGAGGATGCACCATCAGGGACCTCGGACAATCACAGCGAGACAATGAGAAGGCTCTGGGGACCATTCTCCAGAGGCCTTCTTCCCTGGCCGTGCAGCTGACAGGCCCCAGGAAGCAGAGTCCCTGGGCTCTCCCTGGCAGCTCTCGGTGCATTTCCAGGGGAACAGCTTAGCAGCCCCGTGCTGGGTGGTGCGCTCCATCTATTTCTATGGTACCTATCACCATGGTACCTACTTGCTCTGAAAAACACAGCTAAAAACAGAACATAAAGAAAAGGAGCACAGTCCGCTTCCCTGCAGTCACCTTCTGCAGCTGTTGTTATGCCTCATGATTGCTCTCACGGGCCTCTTCCATCCTGAGTTTCCACGTTTTTGTTGTATGTGACCTTCAAAAACAAGAGGCTTACTATCCGCATCAGCCTTGTCTTGGGGACAATGTGACCTGAGGCTTCAAAAGTGTCCTACTCGCCTTGCTGCAGGCGTACATTCCTCCGGGGGACACATTCACCTGGGAAGCAGCTCCTCCCAGGGCTTGCCGGGAGCCCCATATCAGATGTTTTTGGGAAAGGGGAAGAAGTGGGGGTGGAGAATGACTATGACGTTAGTGGGCATAGATGCCCCGAGGAAGGACTTGCGCTTATTCCAACAAAAGGATCCTAAGCTTTCTCAGGAACATGCTGGAAATTGTGCTCAGGGAAAGATCCACAAGGTCAAATCACTTCTCCAGAGGTTTTCTTTAACTCAACAATTATCCTTCACAGCAGTGCTCAGCCCAGCCACTGTAGTCAGACAGAACTCGAGTTCAAATCCCAACTCAGCCACTTGCCAGCCATGTGAGATGAGTGGGCAACCTCTCGAAGATCAAATTTACTCATTTTTAAAATGGAGCATGGGCCAGGCGTGGTGGGACACGCCTTAATTCCAGCACTTTAGGAGGCTGAGAAGGGTGGATGGCTTGAGCTCAGGAGTTTGAGACAAGCCTGAGCAACATGCTGAGACCCTATCTCTACAAAAAAATACAAAAATTAACCAGGCATGGTGGTGCATAGCTGTGGTCCCAGCTACTCGGGAGACTGGTGCAGAAGGATTGCTTGAGCCTCAGAGGTCAAGGCTGCAGTGAGCCATGATCACGTCACTGCACTCCAGCCTGGGCAACAGGGTGAGAGCCGGTCTCCAAAAATAAAAAAGAAAATGAAAGAGAGAAAAGGAAATGGGGATGAGTGTATAGACTTTATAGGGACAAGCCCCTTGCTGTGACCTCAGCCTCCATGGTCATTCCTTGGCTTTCCCATCCATAAAAGGGGGAGGATAATGGCACCTGCTTCAAAGCAGCTTTGGGATGGTTCCAGGAGATGATATATATATATAAAGTGCTGAGAGAGCACCTGGTACATTGCAAGTGCTCAGTAACTGCTGGAGATGCAAGTGTGAGGAGGAGGAGGGGGATGGTGGTGACAGTTGGGACAAGGATGCTCTGTGGGTACCATTTGTGTCAAGTGTGTCTTGGTTCTCCTAGGTGTGACTTCCTGTCCTCAGTCCTGGTGGAGCAAGTACAAACGGGGCCTCAACTCATGAGTGGACCCCTCTCTCCAGAATCCCAGATGCATTCATCAGTGTCCCTGGGCATAGTGGATGTA
Organism: Rhinopithecus bieti; assembly: GCF_001698545.2. NCBI lineage: Eukaryota > Metazoa > Chordata > Mammalia > Primates > Cercopithecidae > Rhinopithecus > Rhinopithecus bieti. The sequence continues at coordinate 1,926,633 of NW_016827519.1, forward strand.
GCTGAGGATAAGCTGAGGCTGCCTGAGGCTGTGAGGTGGGTACACCATGCAGAAGGGTCATCAACCCAGGTGCTTGACGTGATACATGGGACAAAGGAATTCTCATGTCCTGGAGAAAACCCCAATGTGGTTACCTGATTGCCAGCTTTAGTGTCAACAGCCCTGAGGACTCAAGTCCCCTTTTGACAGAGTGGCTTTGGACAAGTCACTTCCCTTTCCTTCTCCATCTGTGAAATGGGGCAAAGAGGGAGGTTGGGAGCATTAAAAGAGAAAATGTAGGAAAAACCTCTAGCCCAGAGTCAGCACATAGTGGGCTCTCAGCAGCTGTGGGCTCCCTTCTTTTCTAACCCCCCACACTGAACATTTTAAGGCTGAGTAAATACTCCATTTAATGAATAAAGGATTAGGCTCTATAATAGGAGGAAAAAGGCTCATTTCCTGAATTTGCTAGTAATCCGGTAAATGCTGCACTAGAACTCCCAGACTCACACAAAGCCTGAGGCCCCGCAGGCTCCCCACAAGGCCCCTTCCAGCACCCCCAACTCCCTCCCAAATGCTCCATTTCTCACAACTCACTTTCAAGAACAAAGAACGCTCTGCTCTAGCCAAACAAATCTGTGGGCTACAATCATATACTGCTTGTGCCTTCCTGCCTTTTTATTTCCCAAAAGCAGCTTTCCTGTTGTGATCATTGTGGCTGTCTCCTTGACAAACCCCACTTCCCACGAGAGCTCACAATTTTCATTTGAGTGTCCACGTGCTTCCAAGGATAGAGCATGCCACTTAAGCTAAGCCAATCAGCTCATTCCATCCCCCCAGCAGGCAGGGATGGATTCCTGAGATCTAAGCTGGTCCAATCAGAATGACTCCCATGATTCCCTTTTTTTGCTATGCAGTCTCGCTCTGTTGCTAAGACTGGAGTGCAGTAATGCCATCTTGCCTCCCGGGTTCAAGCAATTCTCGTCTCAGCCTCCTGAGTAGCTGGGAATACAGGTGCCCGCCACCACGCCCGGCTAATTTTTGTATCTTTAGTAGAGACAAGGTTTCACCATATATGTCAGGCCGGTCTCAAACTCCTGACCTAAGGTGATCCACCCGCCTCAGCCTCCCAAAGTCCTGGGAGCCACTGCACCCAGCCCTGCTCTTCCTGTTTTGAACATTTATATAGGTACTTGATGAATGTTTGTTACCAAATGGCCAATAGAATCTCCTGAAACCAGAAACACCCTGTCCCAGGGACCCTCCTACCCCAGCTGGGCAGTCTGAAAAGTACCAGGCTCTGGGCTGAATGCTTGACATATGTCATCTCATTTTCAGAAAATGGCTCACTGCATTTATGTTATTCTTGGACCCCAAGGGCTGGTGGCTTTTCTCCAAGGTTTGTGAGTGGAGCCTGTTTGGATTGGAAGAGATCTTATACAGAAGAACTAACGCAGAGAGCGGCGGCCCTTCATGGTGGCACAGAGCTGGACGGAAAGGGCAAGGCCTTTAGGTTAAATTCTTGACTCTACTTATTACGTGGATGATCTTGGGCAAGTTACTTTGCATATTTGTGTCTCCGTTTTTTCATGTGGCAAATGAAGATGGAATCCCAACACCTCTCTGGGTTGTTGGAAGATTAAATCATGTTAGTCAAATACCCACAATGCCTGGCATAGTCTTGCTCTTTTTCTACTGTATTTCTCCTCTGCTGAACATTGACCAGTGGCTGGGCCCTCACAGGTATATGTCCCCCCATTCTCGGTGGATGACCATCAACCCTACCCAGGAGCTGAAAGGTGATATAAACGTTCAAGAAAACGTTGGCCACCAGGTGGGAAGAAGTTTCCATCCCATTCCTTGCCAAACATAGATTTGGTGTCAGAAAGGCAGAGCATATGGAGAAATGGCTGTAGCCCAGGCCACTTGTTTCACTGCAAATCTATTGCATTTAGATTACACCTAAGCCTTCGTCCTCTTGTCTCTGCTCAGCAAGCCATGAACACTTCCAGATCTGATAGCCTGATCACCAAGTCTGATTAAAGAAAGAGAAGGAGATTTACCTGGTGGCCTGGCATGCGGTTTCAATTAAGATGTAAAACTGTTCCTTAGAACTGCCAAAACTGCCATTATATCCTTTTTTTTTTTTTGAGAGGGAGTCTCGCTGTGTCACCCAGGCTGGAGTACAGTAGTGCGATCTCGGCTCACTGCAACTTCCGCCTCTCGGTTTCAAGTGATTCTCCTGCCTCAGCCTCCTGAATAGTTGGGACTACAGGCGTGCACCACCATGCTGGCTAATTTGTGTGTATGTGTGTGTGGTTTTTCTTCAGTAGAGATGGGGTTTCACCTTGTTGCCCAGGTTGGTCTCGAACTCCTGACCTCGGGTGATCTGCGTGCCTCAGCCTTCCAAAGTGCTGGGATTACAGGCGTGAGCCACCATGCCCAGCTGCAATTAGATTTTTGAGTGTTACCAAATAACCAGTATATGTTTGCTCAGGCGTTTGTCAGCAAAGGGCAATGTTATACCTCTTCAGGCAAATTCATTTGAGGTGCACTTTTCTGGGGCTTAGGTGGGGGCAGGGAGGCCTGAGGGACAGGAAGAGATAAGAAATCTTTGCATCTTATTATCCTCTTCTAACTTCCTCTTGTACTCAAAGAAGGAGGGAAAGTCCAGCATTTTTTTCCGCTCCAGAATAAGTCTTCTGTTGCTGAAGAGTTTCATCTTTCTACTGGAAGCAGTGCAGTTTCTATTTGCGACAGGCAGTGTTCTCAAAGTGTAGCTCTCCAGGACCCTGGAGTGCTTGTTAAAAATGCAAATTTCTGGCTCCATACTATTCCTACTGAATTAGACTCTGCACAAATGATTGTGAACCTTGGGTAGCAATTCAGACAAGTGTCTATTTGGGTAGCAATTCAGACCACAAGTTCTGGAGTCAGATAAATATGGACTGAATGCCAAGCTCCAGCTCTACCACCTGTGATCCTTGAGCAGGTTAATTAACCTCTCCAGCCGGGCACGATGGCTCATGCCTGTAATCCCAGCACATTGGGAGGCTGAGGCAGATGAATCACCTGAGGTTCAAGACTAGCCTGGGCAACATAGTGAAACCTCGTCTCTACTAAAAATACAAAAATTAGCCAGGCGTGATGCTGTGCACCTCTAGTCCCAGTTACTGAGGAGCCTGAGGCAGAAGAATCGCTTGAAACTGGGAGGCAGAGGTTGCAGTGGACCGAGATCACGCCACTGCACTCCAGCCTAGGCGACAGAGCGACACTCTATTTCAAAAAAAGAAAAAAAGAAAAAGATGGGGCGCAGTGGCTCACGCCTGCAATCCCAGCACTTTGGGAGGCTAAGACGGGCAGATCACCTGAGGTCGGGAGTTCAAGATCAGCCTGACCAGTGTGGTGAAAACCTGTCTGTACTAAAAATACAAAAATAGCCGGGTGTGGTGGTGGGCGCCTGTAATCCCAGCTACCCGTGAGGCTGAGGCAGGAGAATTGCTTGAACCTGGGAGGCGGAAGTTACAATGAGCTGAGATCACGCCATTGCCCTCCAACCTACCGACAGAGTGAGACTCCATCTCAAAAAAAAAAAAAAAAAAAAAGAAAGAAAAACCTCTGTTGGTCTCCATTGTATCACCTGTGTGAAGGTAATGCTGAACAGTTCAGGGATACGGAGCTCGTGTGATTGTTCTAAGGATGAAATGAAATAATACTTGTTTAGCAATGTTTGGCACATAGTAAATGTTCAATATATGATAACGCCTCTTTTTCTTTTCTTTTCTTTTTTTTTTTCAGATGGAGTCTCGCTCTGTCACCCAGGCTGGAGTGCGGTGGTGCAATCTCAGCTCACTGCAACCTCCGCCTCTCAGGTTCAACCGATTCTCCTGCCTTAGCCTCCCGAGTAGCTGGAACTACCACGCCCAGCTAATTTTTATATTTTTAGTAGAGACAGGGATTCGCCATGTTGGCCAGGCTGGTCTTGAACTCCTGGCCTCAAGTGATCCACGTGCCTCAGCCTCCCAAAGTGCTGGGATTACAGGTGTGAGCAACTGTGCCCAGCCTGCTAACTATTCTTTTTCTACAACTCTTACACTCAAGAAAGTCAGAGCACCCTACAAGAAATAACAGACAAACTTGGCCATCATGACCAGCCTTAAGTACTATCCACTGGTAGAAATTTTGACAAGTCTACAGGTCAGCAATCAGGTCTGAAGGTTTCCTGAGTCTCATGAAATCCTACAGGATTCATATCTGATCCTCAACAATGGGCCAGCCAGGAGAGGGCAGCAAGAGAGAGCCTGAGTCTAACTGTTCTAATCACAACCCCTAGGTGTTGTGGGCATTTTACTTGGGAATGTCCAGGTTGATACTCATTTCAAAAGATGGCAAATCTGCTGGGTAGAGGTGTGGCAGCACAGATTACGAATGGGTGGTGACTGTTTATGAGGTTCTTGACTTTCATAAATTATTTTCTTGTTTGTTTGTTTGTTTTGGAAACGGAGTCTCGCTCTGTCACCCAGGCTGGAGTGCAATGGCGCAATCTAGGCTCACTGCAACCCTCCGCCTTACAGGTTCAAGAGATTCTCCCGCCTCAGCCTCTCTAGTAGCTGGGATTACAGGTATGTGCCATCATGCCCAGTTAATTTTTGTATTTTAGTAGAGACAGGGTTTCACCATGTTGGCCAGGCTGCTCTTGAACTCCTGACTTGAGGTGATCCGGCTGCCTCAGACTCCCAAAGTGCTGGGATTACAGGACCCAGGCTTGAGCCACCGCACCCGGCCCATAAATTATTTTCTTTAGATAATCACGCAAGCATCACTATATTGTAGGAAACAACAAAATGTCACTGAGATGTAGATTTGGGGAGATAGTTTAAATCAAACTGGCAAACTTTTTTGTAAGGTTTGTAAGCTAAGAATAGGTTTTACATTTTTAGGGGTTGTGAAGAAGGAGAAGGAGGAGGAGGAAGAAAAGGAAGAGGAGAAACAACGATATTGTGAAGGAAAAGCAAAAACTTGAACCCTGGTTCACTTTGCCAGAAGGAAGAAAATGAAGCTGAAAGCTGAGTCATGCAAGAATCTGTCTTTCCTTTTGTTCCTAAGCAGATAGCTACAGATAAAAGGTTAAAGATCTCTGCAGGTAGCTATTCTGTGTTCACCTTACCTTACAGAGAGTGCTGACTTACTATTCCCTTACCTGCTCCCTTTCTCTTGCAACATGTGGATTCAGTCATGTGACCACAGCCTCCCCCTTCCCCCTCTATCCTGCTCTTCCCCACTTTAAATCCTGAAATCCTCAAAATCATCTTTGGAGAAAGGCATAGACCCATCTCCTGGGCTTGTCCTTAACCTTGGCAAAATAAACTTCTAAATTGATTGAGACCTGTCTCAGGTACTTTTTAGTTTACAGTGTGATGGTTAATTTTATGTGTCACCTTGATTGTATCACAGGGTGCACAGACATTTGGTTAAATTTCGGTTTTTTGAGACAAAGCTTCACTCTGTTGTCCAGGCTGGAGTGCAGTGGCACGATCTCGGCTCACTGCAACCTCTGCCTCCCGAGTTCAAGCTATTCTCCTGCCTCAGCCTCCCAAGTAGCTGGGATTATAGGCACGAGCCACCACATACAGCTAATTTTTGTATTTTTAGTAGAGACGTTGTTTCACCATGTTGGCCAGACTGGTCTCCAACTCCTGACCTCAAGTGATCCACCTGCCTTGGCTTCCCAAAGTGCTGGGATTACAAGCATGAGCCACTGTGCCGGTCTGGTTAAACATTATTTCTGGGTATGTCTGCGAGGGTGTTTCGGGGTGAAATTAGCATTTGAATCAGTAGACTGAGTAAGGAGGATCCCATCCTTACCAATGGCAGTGGTCATCATGCAGTCTACAGTAGACTTGAAGAGAACAAGAAGGAGGAGGAAGGGAGAATTTGCTCTCTGCCTGGCTGACTGAGCTGGGTCTTTTCCTGTCCTTGTACTGGGATTTGCCCCATCAGCACTCCTGGTCCTCAGGCCTTTGGACTCAGGCTGGAATTTAGTCCTTATCTCCAGCTTGCAGATGGCAGATCCTGGAACTTCTCAGCCTCCATAATCCTGTGAGCCATTTCTTTATACTAAATCTCTTTGTCTATATCTGTATCTCCTATTGGTTCTGTTTCTCTGGAGAACAATGACTAATAGAAACAGAGATGCATGTGTCGCGGAAGCCTAAAATATTTAAAATATCTGGTTCTTTTCCTAAAAGTTTGTTGAGCTCCTGCTCAGGAGCTGACTGCTGATTTAGCTCATGCCCCATCTGATACGGTCTGGCTCTGTGTCCCTATCCAAATCTCATCTTGAACTGTAATCCTCATCATCCTCACGACGAGGAAGGGACCATGTGTGAGGTGATTGGGTCATGGGGTAGTTCCCCCACGTTGTTCTCATGATAGTGAGTGAGTTCACGAGATCTGATGGCTTAAAAGCGCGACATTTCCCCCCTCCCTCTTGCTCGCTCTCTCCTGCCACCTTGTGAAGGTGCTTAAGTCTCCTTCGCCTTCTGCAATGAATTTAAGTTTCGCGAGGCCTCCTCAGCCATTTGGAACTGGGGATTAAACCTCTTTCCTTTATAATACCCAGTCTCGAACATTTCTTTTTTTTTTGAGACGGAGTCTTGCTCTGTCGCCTGGGCTGGAGTGCAGTGGCCGGATCTCCGCTCACTGCAAGCTCCGCCTCCCGGGTTTACGCCATTCTCCTGCCTCAGCCTCTGGAGTAGCTGGGACTACAGGCGCCCGCCACCTCGCCCGGCTAGTTTTTTGTATTTTTTAGTAGAGACGGGGTTTCACCGGGTTAGCCAGGATGGTCTCGATCTCCTGACCTCGTGATCTGCCCATCTCGGCCTCCCAAAGTGCTGGGATTACAGGCTTGAGCCACCGCGCCCGGCCTGCTTTTCCTTTTTCTTTTCTTTCTTTTTTTTTTTTAGACAAAGTTTCGCTCTTGTTGCCTAGGCTGGAGTGCAATGGCGCCATCTTGGCCCACTGCAACCTCCGCCTCCCGGGTTCAAGCGATTCTCCTGCCTCAGCCTCCCGAATAGCTGGGATTACAGGCATGAACCACCACACCCGGCTAATTTTGTATTTTTAGTAGAGATGGGGTTTCTCCACGTTGGTCAGGCTGGTCTTGAACTCCCAATACAAGTTTCTTTTCTTTTTTGAGATGTAGTTTCGCTCTTGTTACCCAGGCTGGAGTGCAATGGCGCAATCTCGGCTCACCGCAACCTCCACCTCCTAGGTTCAAGTGATTCTCCTGTGTCATCCTCCCAAGTGGCTGGGATGACAGGCATATGCCACCACGGCCGGCTAATTTTGTATTTTTAGTAGAGACGGGGTTTCTCCATGTTGGTCAGGCTGGTCTTGAACTCTCGACCTCAGATGATCCACCTGCCTCGGCCTCCCAAAGTACTGGGATTACAGGCATAAGCCACTGTGCCTGGTCTGTTTTTTTTTGTTGTTGTTGTTTGTTTGTTTGTTTGACACAGGATCTTATTCTGTTGCCCAGGCTGGAATGCAGTGGTGGGATCACAGTTCACTGCAGCCTCCACCTCCTGGGCTCAAGTGATCCTCCTGCCTCAGGCTCCTGGATAGCTGGAACAACAGGCATGCGCCATGGCTACTACAAGTTTCTTCTTTCTTTCTTTCTTTCTTTTTTTTTTTTTTTTGAGACAGAGTCTCACTCTGTCACCCAGGCTGGAGTCCAGTGGTGCGTCTCGGCTCACTGCAACCTCCTCCTTCCAGATTCAAGCAATTCTCCTGTCTCAGCCTCCCGAGTAGCTGGGATTACAGGCTCCTACCACCATGCCTAGTTAATTTTGTATTTTAGTAGACAAAGGGTTTTCACCATGTTGGCCAGGCTGGTCTTGAAATCCTGACCTCAAGTGATCCACCTGCCTTGGCCTCCCAAAGTGCTGGGATTACAGGGGTGAGCCACAGCGCCTGGCCTGGGTCTGTATTTCTAAAGGCTCTTGTGTCACATAAAACTTTCATTAAGAAAATCTCTTATGCTTTTCTCTTGTTAACTTTCCTTCCCATCAATACTCCTAAAACTTTTGTTTCAGGAGTACTGGCTTTGATGGGAAGGAAAGGTATCACAGCTTTTTTTGGCCCCTGTGGTATAAGAAATGCTAATGTATCCCGGCCAAGCTGGGATCACCCCAAGAATCCAAGACTGGTTACTATAGAAAAGCAATTCACATACTTCATCATGTTACCACATTAAAGGCAAAAAGATACCATCTCAATAAATGCAGAAAAAAATACTAGTAGCATTTAATATCTGTCAATAATAAAAACTCAACTAATTTGAACTAGTAGTTGATAAAGAACATCTAGCAAGGTTAAAAACAAAAAGAACAAAAGCCTATACCATACTTGCATACTTGGTTTTTTTTTTTTTAAATGAGGCGGAGTTTTGCTCTTGTTGCCCAGGCTGGAGTGCAGTGGCGCAATCTCGGCTTGCTGCAACCTCCGCCTCCCGGGTTCAGGTGGTTCTCCTGCTTCAGCCTCCCGAGTAGCTGGGATTATAGGCATGCACCACCATGCCCAGCTAATTTTTGTATTTTTAGTAGAGACAGGGTTTCGCCATATTGGCCAGGCTGGTCTCAAACTCCTGACCTTGGGTGATCCGCCCACTTCGGCCTCCCATAGTGCTGGGATTACAGGCATGAGCCACCGTGCCTGGCCTGCCTATACCATACTTAATAGTGAATGTTGAAAGCATCCCCGTGAAGATCAGGAGCAAGGCCTAAGAACTCCCAATATCATCACATTATACCAGCCTGTGTAGTAGAACAAGAATGAGAAAGCAAATAAAAATGCGTAAGGCGGCAGGGCACGGTGACTCACGCCTGTAATCCCAGGAATTTGGGAGGCTGAGTCGGAGGACTGCTTGAGCCTGGGAGGGGAAAGTTGCAATGAGCAGAGATCACACCAATGCACTCCAGCCTGGGCTACAGAGTGACATCCTGTCACAAAAAGAAAAAGAAAAAAATGTGTAAAGGCTTGGGAAGGAAGAAAAAACCTGCAGATATTATGATTGCATGGAAAACTCAACATTATCTACACAAATAAATTAGTAAAATTAGTAAGTGAGTTCAGGAAGGTTTCTGTATACCAAATAAATATGTAAAAGTCATCTGCACTTCTATACACCAGTAACAGAAATGTAATTGTGAGGCCGGGCGCGGTGGCACACGCCTGTAATCTCAGCACTTTGGGTGGCCAAGGCGGGGGGATCATCTGAGGTCAGGAGCTTGAGAACAGCCTGGGCAACACGGCGAAACCCTGTCTCTACTAAAAATACAAAAATTAGCCGAACATGATGGCACATGCCTGTAGTCCAAGCTACTCAGGAGGCTGAGGCAGGAGAATCGCTTGAACCCGGGAAGCCGAGGTTGTGGTGAACTGAGACGGTGCCACTGCACTCCAGCCTGGGTGACAGATGGAGACTCTATCCCAGGAAAAAAAAAAAAAAGAAATCTAATTTTGAATGATATCATCTATAATAGCATGAATAAATATCAATTACCCAGGAATAAATCTAACAAAATATGTGAAGACAATTTATGGAAAATACGGTAAAACTTTACTTAAAAACATTAAAGAACTAATAAATGGAGAGACAGCACGTTCACGACAGAAAGACGCAATGTTGTAAAAATATCTGTTCTCCTTAAACTGTATATTCTAGGCAATTCCAATCAAAATCCTAACGGGCTTTTAAAAAGGAACCAAACACACTGATTCCAAAACTTACAGGGAACGGTCAATGGCCAAAAAATAACAAATCACTTTTAAATTAAGAGCAACAGACAGGTGTGTGTTGGGGTTGGGGGCTTGTCCTCTACCAGATATTAAGATACAGAAAACCATGGTAATTAAGATGGAGTGAAAGAGCTCCCACAACTCAACCCAAAAAACAAATGAATAGTCCAATTAAATGGGCAAAGGACTTGAATGGCCCTTTCTCCAAAGAAGCTATACAAATGGCCACTGAGCACATGAGAAGACGCTCGACCTCATTACAGAACTGCAAATCAAAACCACAATGAGATACCACTTGACACACATTAGGATGGCTATCATCAAAGACAAAAGCAAAATTAGAAAAGAAGTATCGGTGAGGACATGGAGTAATTGGAACCCTTGTACACTGCTGGTGTGATGGTAAAATGGTGTAGCCCTCTGTGAAAACAGTATGGCTGTTTCTCAAAAAATTAACACTGGGCTACAGGCGGTGGTTCATGCCTGTAATCCCAGCACTCTGGGAGGCTGAGACGGAAGAATTGCTTGAGGCCAGGAGTTTGAGACTATCCTGGGAAACATAGTAAGACCCATCTCTAGAAAAAATAGATATAATTTTAAAACATTAAACATTGAGCTAGCATGTAATCCCGTAATTCCACTTCTGGTATATACCCAAAAGAATGGGAAGCAGAAATTCGAACAGATATTTGTATACCAATGTTCATAGCAGTATTATCCTCAATAGCCAAAAGGTGGAAGCAAATGTCCACTGATGGATAAACAGATAAATTTGGTATATACAGACAATGGAATATTATTCAGTCTTTAAAAAGAATGAAATTCTTGTTGTTGTTGTTGTTGAGACAGAGTCTCGCTGTTGTCACCCAGGCTGGAGTGCAGTGGCAAGATCTCGGCTCACTGCAACCTCTGCCTCCCAGGTTCAAGCAACTCTCCTGCCTCAGCCCCCCAAGTAGCTGGGATTACAGAGGCCTGCCACCACACCCGGCTAATTTTTGTATTTTTAGTAGAGATGGGGGTTTCACCATATTGGCCAGGCTGGTCTCAAACTCCTGACCTCAGGTGCTCTGCCCACCTCAGCCTTCCAAAGTGCTGGGATTACAGGCATGAGCTACCGCGCCCAGCCAAAAAAGTATGAAATTCTGATATATGCCATAACATGGATGTACCTTGGAGACATGAAAGACATTATAAGTAAAAGAAACTAGACACAAAAGAACTAATATTCTATGATTCCACTGATATGAGGGACCTGGAATGGTCAAATTCATAAAGATGGAAAGTAAAATGGTAGTTGCCAGGGGCTGGGGGAAAGGAGGGATGACTGTGGAATTGCAGTTTGGGAAGATGAAAAAGTTCTGGCTGGGCGCAGTGGCTCACGCCTGTAATCCCAGCACTTTGGGAGGCCGAGGCTGGTGGATCACCCGATGGCAGGAGTTTGAGACCACCCTGGCCAACATGGCAAAACCCCGTCTCTACTAAAATACAAAAATTAGCTGGGCGTAGTGGTGGGTACCTGTAATCCCAGCTACTCAAGAGGCTGAGGCAGGAGAATCACTTGAACTCAGGAGGCGGAGGTTGCAGTGAGCCGAGATCACGCCACTGCACTCCAGCCTGGGTGACAGAGCAAGACTCTGTCTCAAGAAATAAAAAAGAAAAAGTTATGGGTCTCCCAAGTATCTTGGACTACAGGCATGCACCACCATGCTAAACTAATTTTTTTTTTTATAGGGATGGGATCTTACTATGTTGCCCTGCCTGGTCTTGAACTCCTAGGCTCAAGTGATCCTCCCGCCTTCACCTTCCAATGTGCTGGAATTACAGGAGTGAGCGACCATACCCTGCCCATAGTAATTAATATTTATTGTACTTACAAATATTGGTCTACAATGAATTTTGGAAAAAAATGAAGTTCAACATAGGAAATTTGAAAGCTCAGGGAGAATAAGACAAAATAAAACCCACAGTCATGTCTAGAAATTTGATTTCTGACAGAGAGGGAATTGCAGACAAGTGGGTACAAAAGTAAAATTGGGGCTGGGTGCGGTGGCGCATGCCTGTAATCCCAGCACTTTGGGAGGCCAAGGTGGGCAGATCACCTGAGGTCAGGAGTTCAAGATCAGCCTGACCAACATGAAGAAACGCTGTCTCTACTAAAAACACAAAATTAGCTGAGTATGATCCCAGATACTTGGGAGGCTGATGCAAGAGAATTACTTGAACCCAAAAGGCAGAGGTTGCAGCGAGCTGAGATCGTGCCATTGCACTCCAGCCTGGGCAACAAGAGCAAAACTTTGTCTCAAAAAAATAAATAAATAAAAGTAAAATTGGAAGCTAATTATCAGTAACAAAAATCAAATCCAGGTAGATCAAATACTTAAATATGAAGTATGAAATATGAAGGACAAAATTAGAAACTTCTATAAGATAATAGAAAAGAATCCCAAGCTGGGAAAGGTTTCCTAGAGAAGATAAATTTGACATCAAAATTAGGAACTTCTGTCCAAGAGTCACCATCAATAAAATGCAAAAGCATTCCCAAACTGCAAGTAGATATATGAACATATAACACTGAGACAGGCATGATATTCCATGTCTATAATCCTAGCATTTTGGAAGGCCAAGACAGGAAGATCACTTGAGGCCAGGAGTTCTAGACCAGCCTGGCCAACATGGTAAAACCTTGTCTCTACTAAAAATACCAAACTTGGCCGGGCGTGGTGGTATGTGGCTGTAATACCAGCTACTTGGGAGGCTAAGGCAGGAGGCTTGCTTGAGCCGGGGAGGTTGAGGCTGCAGTGAGCCATGTTCTTGCCCCTGCACTCCAGCCTGAACAACAAAGTGAGACCCTATCACAAAAAGAAAAAAACATAAAACTGATATGGAATAATTGTCATCCAGAATATATAAAGAACTCTTATTAATCAATAAGAAAAAGACCACCCATTCATTAAAAAAATGGGGGGAAAGCTATAAACAGGCATTTACAGTACAGAAAAAACAGCTGGTTTATAAACATGAAAAGATTCTCCACTGTTAGCTGGGCGTGGTGGTGCACATCTGTGATCCCAGTTACTTGGGAGGCTGAGGTGGTAAGATTGCTTGAATGCAGGAGGTTGAGGCTGCACGAGCTGTGATGGTACCATTGCACTCCAGCCTGGGTGACAGAATGAGACCCTGTCTCAAATAAAAATAAATAAAGAAGAAAAAATTATGGCCAGGTGCAGTGGCTCACGCCTGTAATCCCAGCACTTTGGGAGGTTGAGGTGGGTGGATCACAAGGTCAAGAAATCGAGACCATCCTGGCCCACATGGTGAAACCCCGTCTCTACTAAAAATACAAAAATTAGCTGGGCATGGTGGTACGCGCCTGTAGTCCCAGCTACTCGGGAGGCTGAGGGAGGAGAATGGCTTGAATCTGCGACGTGGAGGTTGCAGTGAGCTGAGATTGCACCACTGCACTCCAGCCTGGCAACAGAGTGAGACTCCATCTCAAAAAAAAAAAAAGAAAAGATTCTTCACTTCAATAGTAATTGAATACATGCAAATTATAACTATAATGAAACACAGGCCACACTCGTGGTGTTACCAAAAATTAAAATTGGTAAGAATGAGGTCAACCAAAACACTATCACTGACTTGTAGTGCAAGGGTTGATTGTTATAAACCACTTTAGGGAAAAAAAAATAGCATTATCCCATAGCATGGAAGTACCTTTAAACCTTGCAATTCCATTCTTAGATATACACTCTAAAGAGCATATGCAATGTGGGAAAATCATACAATGTAATACTATACGTGGTGAAAAATAAACTACAGCTACCTGCATCAACACAAACGAAGCTCCAAAACATTATGTTGAGGCTGGGCGTGGTGGCTTATGCCTGTAATCCCAGCACTTTGGGAGGTCAAGGCGGGTGGATCACCTACTAGGGAGGTTGAGGCAGGAGAATCACTTGAACCCGGGAAGCAGAGGTTGGGGTGAGCCGAGATCGCATCATTGCACTCCAGCCTGGGCAACAAGAGCGAAACTCGGTCTCAAAAAACAAAAAACATCATGTTGAATAAAAGTCACAGAAATATAGCATATTCTTTTTTTAAAAATTTTTTATTTTGTAGTGAAGGGGTCTCCCTATATTGCCCAGGCTGGTCTTGAACTCCTAGGCTTCAGCAACCCTCCTGCCACAGCCTCTCAAAGTGCTGGGATTACAGGTGTGAGTCACCATACCCAGCTAGCATATTCTTATATACAGCATTAAAATAGGCTTCTGGGCTTTGCAACACCAAACCGTATAGTACTTAGAGACTTAAGGGTGTATATAGGAAAACTATAAAGAAAAGCACGAAGTCTGTAATTTCCCTTGGGTAGAGACAGAAGAGCACACGACTGGGGAGAAGCACATATAGAAGCGTCTAAGAAACTGACTCTGATCTATTTCTTAACTTGGATCGTAGGGACACAGTTGTTTACTATTCTTTAAGTTGAACATATGGCTTATATGTATATAGATTTCACAATTTTTAAAAACTTAAAAGAAAAGATAAAAAGTGTGTAGATGATGGCTAAGGATGCAGGAATAGAACTGGGTCCCCTGAGGCTCAAGGCAGAGGCTAGGCGGATTGTCAGGCTTCTGACCCACTGGAGAATGCAAACCAAGAATGTGCTGAGAGCCCAGCCCCTCAACATTTGATTTTGTCTCCCTAGCATTTTTTTTTTCTTTCAGAAACTGTCTTTTCCCCAACCCAGAAGGGCTGCCAATCATGTGGTCTCATCAATAGTACCATGTGACTCAGGCCGACTAACCAGGGTATTTCCACTCATCTAGCCTCGGTGGTTACTTAATACAGGGGGTGAGCAGAGGTCCCAAGAGAGCCCAGTCAGAGCCCTCCCTGTGTCTTCTGTTGGAATAACTCAGAATCTAAGTGGATTGCTAGACATAAATGCATTGTGAGCCTAGAGCTCCATGAAAATCGGCCTGAAAACCCATTAAAACCAGTAGAAAGGAAAGCAGAAAGAAGGGCCAGAGAGTCACAGGGGACAAAGGGGGGTAAGAAACAGACAAAGTCCTTATCCTGTCATTTAGGTATCTGGATCCAGCCTTTCCTGCTTCCCAGTTATATAGGCTAATACAATCCCCTTTCTGGATCTTTCTTTCATTTTTTATTCTATTTTTTTGGTTTGAGACAGAGTCTCGCTCTGTCACACAGGTGGGAGTGCAGTGGTGTGATCACAGCTCACTGCAACCTCCGTGCCTGCGCTCAAGTGATCCTCCCACTTCAGCCTCTCCAGTAGCTAAGACTACAGGCACATGCCACCACCCCCATGCCTGGCTAATATTTTTTTGTTTTTTGTTTTGTTGAGATGGGGTTTCTCCATGTTGCCCAGGCTGGTCTCGAACTCCTCGGCTCAAGCAGTTCACCTGTCTCAGCCTCCCAAAGTGCTGGAATTACAGGTGTGAGCCACCGCACCCAGCCTGGATCTTTCTTAACATCAACTGCAATCAAGTGTCCTAAGTAACTCAGAATTCTGTACCAGGAGCAGGGTTTTGCAAATGACAGACCCTAATATCTGGAATTTGCTGGGTTAAGGTGGGTGTAAGATGGGGTCCCCCTTCCTGACTCAGGGGTGAGCAACATCTATCAAGTGGTGCAAGGTAGCCAAAGCTTCTCCTGTTGAGCCCAGTGAGTCAGACCACATGCTCAATGATGCTGGAAATTGGTAGGACTCATTAAAAAAAAAAAAAGGCAGGTGCCTGGGGTGTGCTACCCCTTCTTCAGCCTTCAGTAAGTTCTGCGAGAAAAAGATGCACTTTAGTCCCAATTGACCTTTCTGAAAGCAGGGAAGGAGAAAAGAAAGCCATGAGTTTCTCTTCCCGCCTGGGGCAAGCAATTCAACTGAGCTGAGAACCAGAAAATCGTATTTCAGGATTGCAAAAGTCAGCTTCCCTGCCCCAGGCTAAGAGCACTGGTAAAGGCTGAGAGAAGGAGGACACAGTGTGAGAGGGGACAGAAACCCGAAGAAGCAGTTTCCCCTGGCTCCTTGCCTGCCGCTTCTGCCCTGTGTCGCCTGCCTGGCCAAACCACAAACAGCCTGAAGGCAAGGGGCCAGACAGCCCAGGCCTCATCCCTCTGGCCCCGGCCCAGTGTGTTGGGGGGGAGGCCAGAAGGCTGCAGTCTGAAGGAAGGCTCGAGGAGAACAGGGTGTAGAGGGGGCAGGTGTAGGGGGGACAAGGTCCGGATTCTACAGCATGACTTGACTAGCTCCAGTTGGCAGCTTACAGAGTTATCAGTAAATGGACTAAGGTCCTGGCATGGTGGCTCACGCCTGTAATCCCAGCACATTGGAAGGCTGAGGCAGGAGGATTGCTTAGGCCAGGAGTTCAATACCAGCCTGGGCAACACAGCAAGATCCTGTCTCTACAAAATATTTAAAAATTAGCCAGGCATGGTGGCATATGCCTGTGGTCCTAGCTACTCGGGAGGGAGATGGGAGGATGGCTTGAGATTGGGAGGTTGAGGCTGTAGTGAGCCATACTTGTGCCACTGCACTTCAGCCTGGGTGACAGAGGGAAACTCTAGGGAAACTCTATCTCATAAAAAACACAAAAAAAGCGGGGCCGGTGCGCGCGGTCGCGCTCAAGCCCTGGTAATCCCAGACTTTCTGGGAAGGCCGAGACGGGCGGATCCACGAGGTGAGGACACGATCCAAGAACGATCCTGGCGCCTAATAGTTGAAACCCCGTCTCTACAAAAATACAAAAAAACTAGCCGGGCGAGGTGGTGGGCGTCTGTAGTCCCAGCTACTTGGGAGGCGGAGGCAGGAGAATGGCGTAAACCCAGGAGGCGGAGCTTGCAGTGAGCTGAGATCCGGCCACTGCACTCCAGCCTGGGCGACAGAGCGAGACTCCGTCTCAAAAAAAAAAAAAAAAAAAGAAGTATCAAGGCCTGACTGAGAAGAATGCACATCAGCTTTGCTTGGATGTGGGCAGCCTGTACCGCACTGGGGTGGTGCGTTTCTGGAACTGTTTATGTGGAAAAGGCCATGGGTGGATGCCAGGTAGTCAACGGGTGGAGTGCAGTGGCTATCTATTTATTTCTGCCCTATAGGGGGTGGAATTGTGGCCCCCAAAAATCTAAGTCCAACTCCTAACCCTCACCCTATACCTGTGAATATGACTTTATTTGGAAAACGGGTCTTTGCAGATGCAATTAAGTGGAAGATCTTGAGATGAGATTATTATGGATTAATTGAGTGGACCCTAAAACCAGTAACACATTTTTTGTGTGTGGTCGAGATGGGGTCTTGCTATATTGCCCAGGCTTGTCTCAAACTCCTGGGCTCAAGCAATTCTCCTACCTTGGCCTCCCAAAGTGCTGGGATTACAGGCCTGAGCCAGCACACCCGGCCTGACTCATGTTCTTTTTTTTTTTTTTTTCATCTGTAGGGCATTTGTTTGTAGGGAGGTCACAAGCTCTGTGTCCCTGGTCACAATGACCCCAGATTACTGTTGGGTGTGTTGTAAACAGAGGAGGCATTCTTCGGGCCCCCTGCTCTGAGCACACCCCAACACATGTAATTATAAGAAAAGAAGGCACAGACATGACAGGAGAAACACAGAAGGGGCCATCCTGTGAAGATGGAGGCAGAGATTGGGTGATACAGCTACAGGCCAACGAACTCCAAGGATTTCCTGGGGCCACAGAAGCTGAAAGAGGCAAGAAAGGATAATTCCTTCAAGGCATCAGAGGGAATATAGTCCCCCTAATACACTGATGTAGAACTCCTACCCCCCAGAGCTGTGAGATAAGAGATGTCTGTTGTTTTTAGCCACCAAGTAAGTTGGGATTCGTTGCGGCAGCCCTAAGAAACAATTACCTGCCCAGCAACTTGGAAAAGTGGGGCTGTCTGATAGTAAACAGAGTCATTATCTCAGACCTAGGGGACAATCAAAATAGCCCATCCTCCTTAGCACAATGTTAGGGTGCGGATAGTCACATGACCCCAGCTAGCCAACCAGAGTTATCCTTTGAATTTGTTTTTGTTGTTTGTTTTGTTTTTTTGAGACTGCGTCTCGCTCTGTCACCCAGGCCAAAGTGCAGTGGCAAGATCTTGGCTCACTGCAGCCTCCACCTCCTGGATTCAAGCAATTCTCCTGACTTAGCCTCCTGAGTAGCCCAGGCTCAGCTAACTTTTGTATTTTTAGTAGAGACAGAATTTCGCCATGTTGGCCAGGCTGATCTCGAACTCCTGACCTCAGGTGATCCTCCTGCCTTGGTCTCCCAAAGTGCTGGGATTACAGGCGTGAACCACCGTGCCCAGCCTTACCCTTTGAATTTGTATAGATGTCGGGAAAGAAGTATTTCTTACCTCTGAAATTGCTAAACACAGGTACAATGTGAGCATAGGTTGCCAGTGGTCATTTGTCACCCCACAGAGAGAGCTGGCTTGAGAAGGAAGCCAACAGAGAAGAAAGCAGAGAGCCAAGAGTAAAAAGAGGCAGGGCTTGATGCTGTCATCCCTGGCCCTACAAGCAACCCTATCTAAACACAGATCTGTCTCTGGACAAACAACTGTACCTAAATACAGATCTATCTCTGGGCTTTTCTGCCAGTCACTTCCCCTTTTCTGCTCAAATCAATTTGAGACAGGATCGCAGCCATTTCAGAGGGCAGATTCTGCAGCCAGTATGTGTTTGACAGGCTTGTTCCCCAGTGCCGTAAAGAAATAGTACTTGAACATAAATTTAATTTCCTCAGCAAGGCCATTTTTATACTTTCTGCAGAAAGGGTACACTCGCCAGCAGTTTTGCCCCTTGAGTATATCGAACAAAGGAGACAGGGTCATTTATAACCTGATGCGTCCACCCTACTGCTGTGTCCAGTTTTCATTGGCTGGACCTCATATTCTGTATTTGTCCCGACTGGCTGGCAACTTAGAACCTTTTAAAAGAGGCAAAGGCAGAGGAGAACAAAGGAAGGAGGAAGTAACTTGCAGAATGTTGAGAAAGGTAAAAACACCTTCAAATAAGGAAGAGGAACAGGCTATGACCTAACGCTTGCTTGGACCAGTATAAGCATGCTAGGGCAAATATTTAGGCTAAATTGTGGGAGCTAAGAACATTAAAGTACATTGATTTCTTTATTACGGGTAGCAGATATTTAAGAATGTTAGCAAAGGTCTTTGAATAAATTTTGCTTCTAAGAGAAGTTACCATTTATTCCTAATTAGATGGGAAGCAAAGTCTTTGAAGAGGAACCTCTACTTTACTTTTTACATATGTCTCAAGTACAGCAGGTAAAAATCTCATCAGAACAAACAACCAAGGCTTCCATAAAACAGGCTGATTTGCTTCTGATTAACCACAGAATCAGAGTGAGTCACAACCAACCCTGTGTAACAGGACACTTTCCTTGGCCCGGGCAACATGGCCTTCCACCAGCACTTTCTTCAGGCCTCAGAGAACTCGTGGTTGAAAAAAGCCATGCCATTCACAGAAAGCCTAATCTGCCATGAATTAACAAGCAGCTATGCCCACAGCGGACCCATTTCCTACCTCCAGCCTGAAGTCCTGCTGAACTGTCAACCCCACAAACCAAATGCACTAATGCAGTCAATGTGGAAACCCCAGAGAGAAGAGGAGGCCTCAGGACGAGGGTGGTTGGTGCTTCCATTTGCTCAGCTCCTTGACAGCAAATGAGTGAGGAGTAGCTGCTTCACTTCCAGTTGGCTGGGTTTGCTGCTTTTAAAAGTCTGACCACTGGCTGGGCGCGGTGGCTCACGCCTGTAATCCCAGCACTTTGGGAGGCCGAGGTGGGTGGATCACGAGGTCAGGAGACCTAGACCATCCTGGCCAACATGATGAAACCCGTCTCTACTAAAAATACAAAAATTAGCCGGGCATGATGGCGTGTGCCTATAGTCCCAGCTACTCAAGAGGCTGAGGTAGGAAAATTGCTTGAACCCGGGAGGCAGAGGTTACAGTGAGCCGAGATTGTGCCACTGCACGCCAGCCTGGGTGACAGAGACTCCATCTCAAAAAAAAAAAA
>NW_016827519.1:1949059-1968879 GCF_001698545.2 Rhinopithecus bieti
AAAAAAAAAAAAAAAAAAAAAAAAAATATATATATATATATATAATACAGAGCCTGATTTCAAGGCAATCTAGACAACAAGGTGTGAATACTGTTCTCCACTAAATACAACTGTTATCACTTCTTAGCTCTTCTGTGATCATCTCCCAGTGCTCAAAACGCATTCATCAAGCAAATGTGTTGAGCACTCTGTTAGATGATGGGAATACACAGATGAGCAGACATGGCCCGTGCCTGTGAGGTGCTTAAAGACCAGAGAAGAGGCAGATGCTTATTTCTAATTCCCCATGCTATATTGCGAACCTCTTAAGGGTAGGGGTTTTTGTCATTTTCTTCCCCCTGCTCTATCCCCGGTATACTGAACAGTGCCTGGCACACTACAGGCATTTAAAAAATACTTGACAAATAAATAAATAATGAAAATCTGGCTGGGGAAGCAGGAGAAAGCTTCACCGAAGACATTAGTTGAGTTTGTTCTTGAAATTACTATTATTATCTTTGAGATGGAGTCTCACTCTGTCACCCAGGCTGGAGGGCAGTGGTGCGATTGCCACCATGTCTGGCTAATTTTTGTATTTTTAGTAGAGATGGGGTTTCGCCATGTTGGCCAGGCTGGTCTCGAACTCCTGATCTCAGGTGATCCACCCACCTTGGCCTCCCAACATGCTGAGATTACAGGCGTGAGCCACTGCACCCAGCCAAAAATATTATTTCTTGAAGAAACAGTTACAGACATCCCCACAGGAGAGGAGGGTCTTCTCGGAAGCTTGGGTACAGAGCAGGTGGCACGATTGGATGGTGGAGTAGGACATGGAAAGAGCCATATAGTTCATTCTTTTGCCATTCGGAGAGCACCTTCTGTGTATCCAGCAATGTACTTAAGCACTGGAGCTGCTAATGAGGAAGAGGCAAGGAAAACTGTGTTGACAGCCTCAGGCAGCTATGGTCTGGGAGGCATTGCATGAGCTTTGACAAACAACTGGAAATCAGCACTAGGAGAAAGGTTGAAGAAGTCTCTGTAGGTGAAAGTGTGAGTGGTTGGCACACCTGGGGTAAAGAGGCAGAGGGGCTGGGAAGATAGACAAAGAGATGCTTGGGAAGGAGCATGTGAATAAACTGAAGCAGTAGGAGCTTCATCTAAGAGCCCCAGGAGCACTAAGGGTGGGAGGATCCCCTGAGCAGGCAGCACTCGGTGGAAGATGAATGTGAGAACATCCCTCAGGGACACTTTGTCGTAGCTGTTTGAGAAGCAATCAAGGCGTTCCCCAAAGTGAGAGAATGAGAGGAAGGGCTAATTTGAGGAACTGGAAGGAGACTAGCCAGAACCTGATACCGGATTGAATGTATGCAAAACATGCAACAAAAGAAAGGAATCACAAATAATTATCAGGGCCGGGCAGGGTGACTCATGCCTGTAATCCCAGCACTTTGGGAGGCCGAGGCAGGTGGATCACCTAAGGAGAGAGTTCAAGACCAGCCTGGTCAACATGGTGAAATGCTGTCTCTACTAAAAATATAAAAATTAGCCAGGCGTGGTGGTGGGTGCCTGTAATCCCTGCTACTCAGGAGGCTGAGGCAGGAGAATGGCTTGGACCCAGGAGGTGGAGGTTGCAGGCTGCAGTGAGCTGAGATGGCGCCATTGCACTCCAGCCTGGGTGACAAGAGTGAAACTCCATCTCAACAAATAATAATAATTATTATTATCAGATTTCTTTTTCCCGGGATGGACAACCAGCTAACTGTGACATTCATGAAAATAAATACAAGAAGAGACTGATGAAGAATTTGGTTTTAGAATGCTAAGTAGGAGGAGCCTGTGAGACAGCCCCAGGCAGAAGTCCATGACAGGGTGGACATTCAGCACCAGAAGTCAGGAGGGACACCTGCCTGGAGGATGGAGAGCTGCAAGCCATCAGCTTCCACGTGGCTGAGGACACTCAAGTGTGTTAGTCAGGGTTCTCTAGATGGGACAGGACTAATACATGAAGGGGAGTTTATTAAGGAGTACTGACTCACACCATCACAAGATGAAGTCTCACAATAGGCCATCTGCAAGCCGAGGAGCAGGGAAGCCAGTCCAAGTCCCAAAACCTCAAAAGTAGGGAAGCCAACAGTGCAGCCTTCAGTCTCAGGCGACAGCCCCTGGCAAACCACTGGTGTAAGTCCAAGAGTCCAAAGCTGAAGAACTTGGAGTCGGATGTTTGAGGGCAGGAAGCATCCAGCACAAGAGAAAGATGAAGACCAAAAGACTCAGCCAGTCTAGTCCTTCCATGTTCCTCTGCCTGCTTTTATCCTAGATGAGCCGGCAGCTGATTAGATGGTACCCACCCAGATTGAGGGCAAGTCTGCCTCTCCCAGCTCACTGACTCAAATGTTAACCTCCTTTTGGCAACATCCTCACAGGAACAAGACTTTACATCCTTCAATCCAATCCAGTTGACACTCAACATTAAGCCATCACACCAAGGGAGAGGGCAGAAGGCAAGAAGGGCCGTGAGTGGAACACGAAGACCCAGGGGATATTTAGGGAGTGAGTGGAACAGGAGGTCTCTGTGAAATACATGGAAAAAAATGTCCAGCAAAGTAGGATGGGAACCTAGAAAGAGTAGCACTGCAGTGAGAAAGAGTCTTCAGGTATGGGAGCACAGTAGTACCAAAGGTCAGATCAAGGTAGAAAAGCCTGGGAAGTTTGATCGGAGGAACAGAGTGTGTCAGGGAATATGAGTGAAAGGATATGTACAACTCTGAGTTATATCATTTAGAAGGGAGCTGTTTGCCCTCTGATTCCTTCCCTCTTCCCACTACAGGCAGGAACAGAAGGTGAAGGTGATGTTGAGTCAGTTTTGACTATGCAGAAAAGGGAGCAACAAGATGGAGGAACCTGGGTTCCTGAATGACCCTGTGGAACAGAGTTGTTTGCCTGTCCTGGACTGACCATCTACCTCTTAGCTATTATGTGAAAGAGGAAAAATTTTCTATCCTTTTTGAGCAAATGTATTTTGGGATCTTTTTTACAATTTAGCCTGTACCCTGAATAATACAGAGTGTCTCCCAAAGGCACAGATAATAATAATTTTAGTAGTAGTAGTATAATTGAAAAATATATTTTTTAACTTTTTAGGGTCTCACTATGTTGCCCAGGCTGGTTTCGAACTCCTGAGCTTAAGCAATCCTCCTGCCTTGGCCTCACAAAGTGCTGGGATTACAGGCATGAGCCACCGTACCTGGCCCCACTGATAGGAATATTTCTTGAAAGTATAAACCAAAAGTAAAATTCTAAGCCCTTCAACCAATTGAATGAACCCCCTTTCGGCCAAGGGCATTCCAAAGAAACCTGAAAAACTAGTCCAGGCCATGATGGGAGGGGAATGGCTGAACATGCCTCATTATACCCCCTCCACTGGGGAGTTTAGATACAACTGACCACCATTAACATTAAAACAGAGATCTTAAGTCTGACAAAAGAGACTCTTTGTAGCCATAAGATACCAAATTCCAACCTGACTCTATCAAATGACAGATAAAGAAGGAAATAAAAATATCTTACCCCCAAATATGTTTCTTCACCATATTTTGAAACTGCTTTCTGCATCTGTAAAGAATCTGTTAACATAACTAGCTCTTTCCCCTTCCAGGTCCTCCCACCCTGAAGAGAGTAATGAAGAGTCTGGCACTTTTTAAGGTCTGATAAGAGAGGATTACCTGTAATCCCAGTACTTCAGGAGGCTGAGGCAAGTGGATCTCTTGAGGTCAGGAGTTTGAGACCAGTGTGGCCAACATGGTGAACCCCCGTCTCTACTAAAATCTAAAATACAAAAAATTAGCCAGGCGTGGGTGGAGGGGTGGTGGCTGTAATCCCAGCTACTTGGGAGGCTGAAGGAGGTGAATCCCTTGAATCCCAGGAGGCGGAGGGTGCAGTGAGCCAAGATCATCCCACCGTACTCCAGCCTGGGTGACAGAGTGAGACTCCATCTCCAAAAAAAAAAAAAAAAAAGGGAGATTTACCATCCATTCTCTCTGAAGCCTGCTACCTGGAAGCTTCATCTACACAACAAGAACCTTGGCCCTTGGCTTCCACAACCCTTTTTATCTTAAATCCAACTGTTTCTTCCTGCTAACTTCAACTTTAGGCAAAGCTTAACTCTTTTAACTTATTGCTAATCAGGAAATCTTTGAATCTACCTATGACCTGAATACCTCAATTCTGGACTGAATCAACCAAACCAATGTGTACCTCACATGTATTGATGGATGTCTGTGTCTTCCTAAACTGCATAAAACCAAGCTGTATCCCAACCATCGTAGGCACATGTTCTCAGGACCTCCTGGGTCCTCATGTTTGGCTCAGAATAAGTCTCTTCAAATATTTCACAGAGTTTGCCCCCCCACTTTTTTTGTGTCAACAAAAGCTTACTCTGTGCCAGGCACTGTTCTGAATACTTTTCATGTACTATGTCATTTAATCCATACAACACTCCCTAGATGAGGGCTGTTATCCCTATTTTACAGAAAAGGAAGCACAGGAAGATTCAGTACTTTGCCTAAAGATTCACAGGTACTGAGTGGCCAAACCAGCAGTCAAGCCCAAGTGTCAGAGGCTTTCAAACCAGAGCCACTCCATCTTGAATAGGGGATGGGTAAAATAAGGCTGAGACTTACTGGGCTGCATTCCCAGGAACTTAGGCATTCCTAGTCACAGGATGAGATAGGAGGTAGGCACAAGATACAGGTCACAAAGACCCTGCTGATAAAACACTTTGCAGTAAAGAAAACAGCCAAAACTAAGATAGCAATGAAAGTGACCTCTGGTCGTCCTCACTGCTTATTATACACTAACCACAATGCATTAGCAGGCAAAAGACACTCCCACCAACACCAGGACAGTTTACAAATGCCATGGCGATGTCTGGAAATTACCCTATATTGTATAAAAAGGGGAGAAACCCTCAGTTCCAGGAATTGCCCACCCCTTTCCTGGAACACTCATGAATAATCCATCCCTTGTTTAGCATATAATCAATAAATAACTATAAGTATATTCAGTCAAGCAACCCATGCCACTGTTCTACCTATGGAGGAGCCATTTTTTTTTTTTTTTTTTTTTTTTGAGATGGAGTCTCTGTCACCAGGCTGGAGTGCAGTGGGGCGATTTCGGCTCACTGCAACTTCCGCCTCCCAGGTTCAAGTGATTCTCCTGCCTCAGCCTCCCAAGTAGCTGGGATTACAGGTGCGCGCCACCACACCCAGCTAATTTTTGTATTTTTAGTAGAGACAGTGTTTCACTATGTTGGCCAGGATGGTCTTGATCTCCTAACCTTGTGATCTGCCTGCCTTGGCCTCCCAAAATGCTGGGATTACAGACATGAGCCACTGCACCTGTCCTATTCATTTCTTAATAAACTTGCTTTCACTTCCACTTTACTATGAACTTGCCCCCAGTTTCTTCTTGCACAAGGTTCAAGAACTCTCTCGGGGTCTGGTTTGGGGCCCCTTTCTGGTAACACAAGTATTCTGGATTGAGATCATACTTTCAGTCACTATGCTTTTTAAAGCATAACTTTTTACAATTCCACACAGTCAAAAAGACACAGCTTGGTCTTCCAGAGAGCTGTGCCTGAATGTGAACCTCAACATTACTGAAGGACCAAGGGCAGTCATTTAGTTTCTCTACAATTCTGTTTCCTCCAAGACAGCATGAGGAGATCCAAACTACAGACTTCATAGAGCTTCTGGAAGGATAAAACAAATTCAAGTCTGTTTAAGAAATGCTTTGAAAGCTGTAACATGTGGCGTAAATGAAATATTGCCTTAAGGCAGGTTGGAAAATCCTTAAACCCAAAATAAGAAAATAAACTTTTTTTTTTTTTTTTTTAATGCAAATACCCTCTAGCAACTTGGCAGATCGCCTGCAAAGGCTGAGAAATCTGTCAAGGAGAGGGTTGGTTTTGTGCATCTGTCATGCTCCACTGAAAAAGGGAGGTATTAATTGAAATTCATTGAAAGAGCATATACCTATGCACTTGGACAAGAATCATTATTATCAAACCAGGAGTAGCAGCAATCTGCATTGCCCACAGGAACTGGGCAGGTACAGAAGTTTTGGGGTGGGTCAAGGAATGCAGAGCTCAGAGTGCAGGAGAGGTAGGGACTTTGGCAAACCAGCAGCTCCAGCGCCAGCTGCCCTGCGGAAACGTGAACCCGTTCTTTCACACGCGTACAATTTCCCAAATTTCCAAGAGTCCTCATGCTTACAAATAAAACACGTCAGGGGCCACCAGTTGGCCTCCTGGGATCTAGCCCTCAGCTGGAAGTGACATCTGACTCTTTTAAGATGCTTCCTAGCCAGGTGTGGTGGCTCCTGCCTGTAATCCCAGCACTTTGGGAGGCCAGGCTGGGTGGATGGCTTGAGATCAGCCTGGCTAACATGGCAAAACCCTGTCTCTACTAAAACTACAAAAATTAGCCAGACCTGGTGGCATGTGCCTGTAGTCCCTGCTACTTGGGAGGCAGAGGCAGGAGAATAGCTTGAAACCAGGAGATAGAGGTTGCAGTGAGCTGAGATCACACCACTGCATACCAGCCTGGGCGACATAGAGACTCCGTCTCAAAATGAAGGGGGGAAAAAAAAAGATGCTTCCTCATAATTATGTACAAGCCACAGTTTAGCCTTCTTTCAGTTAACTCCACCCTGCCCTGCCCTTCCCACCCATCGCCTCCTTCCCCTTCCTGCTTCCTCAACTTCACTCCACCCCTCCAGTGAAGCCAGCTTTCCTTCTTCCTACTCCCGGCCTCTCCTTTCCTTCTTTTTAGCTCATACTCGGTTACCTTTAAAGCATAAAGCAGCTCTCCTCCCCTGCGTGCCAATCAATGCCAACATTCTTCCTGCCAACGTAATCTCAACCTGCTGCCCTCCTCCAGCACTGGGATAATTTTTGCAATTTAGTGTGGTCTCATGAAGGAAGGTAGGTTATAGCCAGCTCTCGATCTCCCGTAGTAAAAGACAGAGGGGAAGTACAGATAATCCTACAGAAGAGACCCCCACAAAGTCACCTGGCTCTGCCTTTAGCCTTGGGTGGGTACACAGGCCCAAAGCACACCACTGCATTCCCCTGTGCCATGTTGGTGTTGATGCTCCCAGAGGAGGCTGAGATGAGCTAACCAGTGGTCTGGAGAAAGACTAGGAGAGGATTTACAGAATTCTGCCTCCAGTCAACACGGGGGTGACCGGCCTGGCTGCTACCTCACAGCCATCATTCACTCCTCAAAACAGGGAGGGACTTTTGGGCCCTGCAGGTATCCACGAAGCTCTGGCCGGTGTGCCTGCAGCAGCCCGGAACCCCTTCCCCAACTGCCACCTCGATTAACTTTGTCACCTCATCCCTAGCAAGCCTGTGGCTCAAAGGCAGTTTCAGTTTTACTTTCTTTGCCTTCACGTGACCTGGGAGTTCTCAAGGGCAGTGACAAGGACTGAAAGGACCTTGCAGGAGAGAGAACAGAGGAGAAACACTGCCAATACCTGATGTGTTCTGTCCATCCTCTGGTGCTATCTGGCTTGAGCCAAGCCTTGACTTTTCAAGGAGAGGAACAGTTGGGCCTCAGTGGAGAATTTCAGGGGATTTTCTGCCTTGCTCACTGGTTTTGCCCTGCCATTGTCCTGCGGTGGGCTCCCAGAATACCCTTGGGCTTCTTAGGTGGGGTGGGGCAAGGTGGATGTCGCCTGGGGCAGAAGGAGGGACTGTGCTGTGCTCTGTTCCCTTCTGACTTACTGTTTGTTTGGGGCGTCTGGACGAGGGCTACAAACAGTTCTTCTCTTTGTTTCCACGGCCTTGCAGAATGTGTGCTTCCCTCAAAAGGGCATAAAGGCCCCCTTTCTTCTGCTCGCCCGCGCCATGGGGGGTTGTTCTGCAGGACTCGGGTCTACAAGCTGGGGCCAGCCCTAAGCGCTGACTATGGCAGCTCCATCCGCTCCCACAGCCTGAGCTCACATGGCCCATGCAGCAGCGTGCTCTCCTCGCAGCCAGCCCGCCCCAGTTCTTAAAGCTGCAGAGCTGCTGGCAGCTGGCTGGCTCCTGCAAGCCCAGTTCTCCCTGCAAGAGTTAACTTGCTCTCCCTGTGTCAACAGAGGCGTAATTTTGAAAAATCCTGATGCCTGGGTCACAGCCCAGAAATGCAGATGTAATTGATCTAGGGGTGTATGGCCTGGGCACTAAGGATTTTTGAAATCCCTCAAGTGGTTCCAATGTGCAGCCGATCTGGCGAATCGCCGTCTGTGCTGTTCAAACTTTAGTGTGCACTGGGATCACTAGGGGATCCTGTTAAAGTGCAGGCTTGATCCAGAAGATCTGGGGTCAGGCAGAGATTCTGCATTTCTAAAAAGCTCCCACAAGACACAGCTGCTGGTCCGTGGGCCACACTGTGAATAGCAAGGGTGATGTTTTGAGCTTGGATCTGCATTCTGCCACCCACGTTTAGAGGTCTTGGTAAGTTTCTAGGCCTGTTTCCTCCTCACTTATCTTGCTCGGCTGCTCTGAGGATTGACTGAGATAATAAGCATTATGCACTAGAACAGTATCAGCACTTAGAAAGTGCTCAAAAGATGTTGACTATGACCGTGATTTTCTCCTGATCTGTTTTTCTTCTGCTTCAAAGCCATCAGGACTTACCTTTGGACCCAGTACAATTGACACTTGGACAACGTGGAGCACTGAACCTCGTGCAGTCAAAAATTCATGTATAACTTTTGCTGTTGTTGTTATTTTGACACAGAGTCTTGCTCTGTCACCCAGGCTGGAGTGCAGTGGCACGATCTCGGCTCACTGCAACCTCTGCCTCCTGGGTTCAAGTGATTCTTCTTCCTCAGCCTCCCGAGTAGCTGCGACTACAGGTGTACGCCACCACGCCCAGCTAATTTTTGTATTTTTTAGTAGAGACGGGGTTTCACCATACTGGCCAGGCTGTTCTTGAACTCCTGCCCTTGTGATCCACCTGCCTCAGCCTCCCAAAGTGCTGGGATTACAGGCATGAGCCACTGCACCAGTCCATTTTTTTTTTTTTTTCTTGAGACAGAGTCTCGCTCTGTCGCCCAGGCTGGAGTGCAGTGGTGTGATCTTGGCTCACTGCAACCTCTGCCTCCCAGGTTCATACCATTCTCCTGCCTCAGCTTCCTGTGTAGCTGGGACTACAGGCGCCTGCCACCATGCCTGGCTAATTTTTTGTATTTTTAGTAGAGGTGGGTTTTCACCTTATTAGCCAGGATGGTCTCAATCTCCTGACCTCGTGATCCGCCCACCTCGGCCTGCCAAAGTGCTGGGATTACAGGCGTGAGCCACCGTGCCCGGCCAATTTTTTTTTAATTTGTTTATTTTGTTTTTTTTTTTGTTTTTGCTTCTTTTTCTCTTTTGTTATTACGCATCCTGTTCTTTTTTATTTTTTTTTAGTAAGTGTTCAATAATGTTGGAATGAGTGAGTGAGTGAATGAATAAATGAACGGGTTAAAGTGAAAAGTGAAAGGTGTCTTTTATTATAGAATCAAAAACCCCATGTCATGCAGCCTCACCCACCCAGGGTGTCATCTCTGACCTGCTGGACCCTCAGGCATCGCTCTGCAAAGGTCCCTAATGACCACAGCTACCCATCGTGTATGTTCTCCAGCCCCAGCTTTCCTGCAGACCCCTGCGTCTAAGTTGCTCTGTTTGGTGTCATGTTTCTAGAGAATGAAATAGAATTAATCAAAAGGTAGTTGTTAAATTGATGCCAGGCTCACAAAGGAGAGAGATCCCATCTGTTATGTTAAACGTTTTCTTTCTTTGTTTTTTTGAGATAGAGTTTGCTGTTGTTGCCCAGGCTGGAGTGCAATGGCGCGATGTCGGCTCACTGCAACCTTTGCTTCCCGGGTTCAAGTGATTCTCCTGCCTCAGCCTCCCGAGTAGCTGGGATTACAGGCAAATGCCACCACATCCGGCTAATTTTGCTTTTTTTTTTTTTTTTTTTTAGTAGAGGTTTCTCCATGTTGGTCAGGCTGGTCTCGAACTCCCAACCTCAGGTGATCTGCCTGCCTCAGCCTCCCAAAGTGCTGGGATTACAGACATGAACCACTGCACCAGGCCATGTTAAACTTTATTAGACAAGAGTCAAAAGGTGGAAAAAATTTGTGTCTATCAACAGATGAGTAGGTAAACAACATGTGATACATACATACAGTGGAATACAATTCAGCCATGAAAAGGAATGAAATTCCTATACATGCTACAACATGGATGAAACTTGAAGGCTGTATGGTCTGAATGTTTGTATTCCTCCAAAATTCATACATCGACATTTATATGTTGAGCCCTAATGATGGCATTGAGGCCCCAAAGAACTGCCTTGTTTCTTCTACCTTGTGAGGACACAGCCAGAAAGCATCATCTATGAATCAGAAAGTAGGCCCTCACTAAGATCTGAGAGTGATAGCCTAGTAAGTGTTAAAAAATATAAATAAAGGCTGGGCGCAGTGACTCACGCCTGTAATCCCAGCACTTTGGGAGGCCAAGGAGGGCGGATCACGAGGTCAAGAGACTGAGACCATCCTGCCCAACGTGGTGAAACCCCATTTCTACTAAAAATACAAAAATTAGCTGGGTGTGGTAGTGTGCACTTGTAATCCCAGATACTTGGGAGGACGAGGCAGGAAAATCACTTGAACTTGGAAGGCAGAGGTTGCAGTGAGCCGAGATGGTGCCACTGCATTCCAGCCTGGCCACAGAGTGAGACTCCATCTGAAAAAAAAAAAAAAAAAAAAAATACTATATATATATAATATATTATATACACACAGCACAGGACACACACACACACATACACACCATATATAAAGAAAATAAAAGAAAATGGGCCCTTGCCAAACATGTTACCTACTGGCACCTTGATCCTGAACTTCCCAATCTCCAGAACAGTGAGAAATAAATTTCTGTTGTTTATAAGACACCCTATTAATGGCATTTTGTTCTAGCAGCCTTAACAGACTAAGACAAAAACATCAAGCCAAGTGAAATCAGCCAGACACACAAAAAAATTGTACGATCTCACTTATATGAAGTACCTGGAGTTAGGCAAATTCAGAGAGACAAAAGTAGAATAGCAGTTACCAAGAGTTGGCAGAAGGAGAACGAGGAGTTACTACTGTTTAATGGCTACAGAGTTTCTGTTTGAAATGAAAAAGTTCTGGATATGGATAGTAATGATGGTGGCATACCATTGTGAATGTACTAATGCCACCAAATTTTACACTTAAAAATGATTGAATTTTACATTATGCATATTTTACTACAATGAAAAAACTTGATTAGGAACCCAAACTATTGGCCAGGCACAGTGGCTCACACCTGTAATCTCAAAACTTTGGGAGGTTGAGGCAGGCGGATGGCTTGAGGTCAGATCAGCAGTTCAAGACCAGCCTGGTCAACATGGAGAACCCTCGTCTCTACTAAAAACACAAAAATTATCCGGGCATGGTGGCGGGCGCCTGTAGTCCCAGCTACTAGGGAGGCTGAGGCAGGAGAATCGCTTGAACCCTGGAGGTGGAGGCTGCAGTAAGCTGAGATTGCACCACTGCACTCAAGCCTGGGTGACAGAGCGAAATTGTATCCAAAAAAAAAAAAAAAGACAGAAAGAAAGAAAATGAAACCAAGCAGAGCTTGGAGGATTCCTTGAAACCAAGCAGGGCTTGCAACATGCCCAAGCCTCTCCTTTTCCATTTTTTAAGGCTTAAAGATGAGATGCAGAGCCTCAGAAGGTTAAACTGCGTATGGCCAGAGGTGCAAGGAATGCCAAATACTAATATTTACAGTTGGTTTCTTCAGTGGGTGAGATCCAGGCAAAATTGCTCAGGAAGAGAAATATTACAATATTCAGCTGGTGTCACAGTGTGCTTGGGAAGAAAAGCAATTGCTTGTGTCAAAAGAATGTAGAAGTATAATCAAGCTATTGTTTGCAACTGCTTAGCTAAAATGAGGCCCCCTCCAGGGGAAAAAAAAAAGGAAATTAAACCTAGGTAACAATTGTATGCCAAGTAATCGTAGTTATTTAAAAGTTCAAAAAGAGAAGGCAATTGAAGGGATTCAGTGAGCTGATAGAAACAGGAACCCAAGATGTTTTTCCCAAAGAGGTTCCTCAACCTGAATTAGATATGAAGCCTCCAGACGTGGTCGGCTCTGGAAATGGAGAATATTATGGACTGAATGTTTATATCCCCTCCAAATTCCTGTGTTGAAGCTCTAACCCACAATGTGATGGGTTCTGGAGATGGGCTTTTGGGAGGTAGTTAGGGTTACATGACCTCATGAGCTTAAGGCCCTGATCTTATGGGATCAGTACCTTTAGAGACCCCAGAGAGCTTCCTTTCTCTCTTTCTCTGCCCTGTGAGCACACAGTGATAAGGTGGCCATCTGGGAGCCAGGAAGAGGAGCCTCATCAGATCCCAACCACCTACTTTCCGATCTACTTCTGCCTCAGGGAATTATGGGTATGTTCCCTGCAGCCTGCAGCCACTAACTACCGCTGATGAAAACGTTGATCTAGGACCAAAGCCTGGGGCAGGGAGGGTTTCCTGTGACCTCCTCATCAATCATACTGTCTTCATGGTGCCTGGTGGCACCCAGCCAGCCACTCTCCTCAACAGTGCCAGGCCCTCACTAGCTGGAATTTCTTGAAAGGTGAAGCAACTTGTCTCCTGTCCTAGGAACACAGCGGCTCTTGAGTCCATGCTGCTATTGGAGCAGAGGAAAGTCATGGTCCCTGTTGGAATGGAGCCCACCCAACGGGGAGACTCCATAAGCACAACTAGGCTTCAGTGCAAGGGTTCCAGGGTTTGCTGAGTTTTCAAAAGTACATTTCTCAGCCACAAATAATACCATTGTCACGGTAGCACTTCCTGTTTTGCACAAATCAGTCATAATAAAAACAGAAAGAGGCACGAGGCCCGCATTCATTATGTCTGTTCAGTTGTTTGGGAAATGATGAATTTTGGGCGTGGTTTAGAGGCAGGCAAAGACCCATGAAAGGCAAGGAGCAGCCAGCTTTCCTTCCCACACCTCCTGTTCCTATACCGTGGGCCTGGGGCATCACAATCCATTTCCTGACAGGTCTTTGCTCTCTGGTCCCTTTCCTCATCCTCCACACTGCTTCTAGACCAATCGTCCCCAAAGGAGATTTTGGTTACATCATTTATTTGCTCAAGATCCTTCAAGGGGCTGGGAACGGTGGCTCATGCCTGTAATCCCAGCACTTTGGGAGGCCGAGGTGGGTAGATCCCCTGAGGTCAGGAGTTCGAGACCAGCCTGGCCATCATGGTGAAACCTTGTCTCTACTAAAAATACAAATATTAGCCGGGCATGGTGGCACACGCCTGTAGTCCCAACTACTAGGGAGGCTGAGGCAGGAGGATCCCTTGAACCTGAGAGGTGAAGTTGCAGTGAGCCAATATCATGCCACTGCATTTCAGCCTGGGCGACGGAGCAAAACTCCATCTCACAAAAAAAAAAAAAAAAAAAAAATTCTTCAAGGGCCTTTCCAGTGACCACAGAGTCAAGTCTAAAGACTTAGACGGCCCTCCTCTAAGGACTGTGAACTTATCGACACAGACTCTGCTCCCAGGGCTAAAACTAGGATGAAACTGGTGCAAAGTTTAAGGGAGCACCAAACAACTCAGTAACCAATAAGAATGCTAATTTTTTAAAAATCAAAGTTAACGAAAAAATTCCATGGTGAACACAATACCAAAATTTTAAACAAGGACAGGGACTGACCCTACACTTGTACGCTCGGCTCCCGCCTGCCCCTATTGCTTCCTCACTGAGCTAATCAGCCAATCAATCGACTCCTTGTTTCCAGAACCATGCAGACACTTCCACCTGCACACATTTGCTCCTACTGCCTTCTCCCCCAGCACCCCCTAGAAGACCAACCCCACTCCTCTGCTCACCAAAGCCTTTTTCTCTCCCAGCTCTCATCTGCGTCACAAACCCTTCCCTTTGCTTTTGCTTCTCTGAGCTCCTCTCATTCTTATTGCCTTTCAAGGGCTTCAGGCTTCCTTGGCAGCAGCACCTGGCAAGCACAAGCCTCACTCCCTGATCTCCTTCACATCTTTGCTCCACGGCCGCATCCTCAGTGAGGCCTGGCCTGGCGCCCTTCATGAAGTAGCTCCCTGTCTCATGTCTCCCACCCCCACCAGCTCCTCATCCCTCTGGACCTGCTTTAGTTTTCACAGCACTTATCGCCATCTGATACACCATTCCATTGTTTTCTCTCTAGCTAGTCTCCGTCTCCCTGCGCTGGAATCTAAGCTTCACAAGAGCAGGTCTTCATGTCTGCCTGTTCATGGCTGAGTTCCAGAGCCTCCAACAGAGCCTGACACATGGCACGGAGTCAGTAAACACGTGTCAAACAGAATCTCTTCACACTCACTCTCAGCTGCAATCTCAATATATCAAGCAGATAAATGAAGGGTTTTCATTTTTTTATGTTTTTTGAGATGGAGTCTCGCTCTGTTGCCCAGGCTGGAGTGCAGTGGTGCGATCTCAGCTCACTGCAACCTCTGCCTCCTGGGTTCAAGCGATTTCTCCTGCCTCAGCCTCCCAAGCAGCTGGGATTACAGGTGTGAGCCACCACCCTGGCTAATTTTTGTATTTTTAGTAGAGACAGGGTTTCACCACATTGGCCAGGCTGGTCTCGAACTCCTGACCTCAGATGATCCACCCACCTCAGCTTCCCAAAGTTCTGGGATTACAGGTGTGAGCCACCACACCCAGTCAAATGAAGGGTTTTCAGTTAGTATGAAATAAGACACGAGAACATATAAGAACATTGTATGTTCAAATGTATATGATTACTTAGAAAGGCAGCCAAATGAAATGTTTTAGCTTGCTTGTACATAAAAATTTGAAAATTGATGCTATGGACACTTGTGGACACTCAGGCACCATCTCCTAGCATCCTCATTTCACTCTAAATTTGCATTTTTCTTTGCACAAACTCAAGAGAACCTTGATTCATTCAGATAAGCAATTGCAAATTGTAACTGTGTAAAAACCAAAACTTTAAATGGGTGAATTTTATGGCATGTGGATTATATCTCAATAACGCTGTCAAAAAATAGTTCCTCTTGCAACTTTTATCTGGGTGAATCAAGATTTTCCTTTATTTAATAGAGAGGGAAGCAGACACTTCATTACAGCCTGGACAAAAATCTATTAACCTGAAACAGAACTTAATGTGTTGATGATCTCCACTGTTTTGAAATTTCACCTTCAATATATTCATAAGTGAGATTTTTTTTTTAGACAAGAGTCTCGCTTTGTTGCCCAGGCTGGAGTGCTATGGCGCAATCTCTGCTCACTGTAACCTCCACCTCGTGGGTTCAAGGGATTCTCATCCCTCAGCCTCCCGAGTAACTGGGATTACAGGTGCACACCACCATGCCTGGCTAATTTTTTTATTTTTAGTAGGGACGGGGTTTCACCATGTTGGCCAGGCTGGTCTCAAACTCCAACCTCAGATGATCTGCCCGCCTTGGCCTCCCAAAGGGCTGAGATTATAGGCATGAGCTACTGTGCCTAGCCAAAGTTAGTTTTTTTAACTACAGTTTTAAAATACAGTTATGTGCCATATAATGACAATTCAGTTAATGACAGACTGTATATACAACAGTGGTCCCATAAGTTTTTTGGTTGGGGGGAGGGGATAGAGTTTCTCTCTTGTTGCCCAGGCTGGAGTGCAATGGCAGATCTTGGCTCACTGCAACCTCCACCTCCCGGGTTCAAGTGATTCTCCTGCCTCAGCCTCCCAAGTGGCTGGGACTACAGGTGCACGCCACCACGCCCAGCTAATTTTTATATTTTTAGTAGAAATAGGGTTTCACCATGTTGGCCAGGCTGGTCTCGAACTCCTGACCTCAGGTGATCCATCCGCCTCAGCCTCCCAAAGTGCTGGGATTACAGGCGTGAGCCATCGCGCCTGGCCCTGTAAGGTTATAATGTCGTATTTTTACTGTAGCTTTGCTAGGTTTAGACATGTTTAGGTACACAAATGCTTACCACTGTGTTACAATTGCTTACAGTAGTCAGTGTCACATGCTGTATGGGTTTGTGGCCCAGGAGTAATAGGCCATATCATACAGCCTAGATGTGTAGTAGCCTATGCCACCCAGGTTTGTGTAAGCACAGTCTATGACATTTGCACAATGAGGAAATTTCCTAATGATGCATTTCTCAGAACTTATCCTTTTTTTTTTTTTTTGAGACAAAGTCTCGCTCTGTTGCCCAGGCTGGAGTGCAGTGGCCGGATCTCAGCTCACTGCAAGCTTCACCTCCCGGGTTCACCCCATTCTCCTGCCTCAGCCTCCCGAGTAGCTGGGACTACAGGCGCCCACCACCTCGCCCGGCTAGATTTTGTATTTTTTTAGTAGAGACGGGGTTTCACCGTGTTAGCCAGGATGGTCTCGATCTCCTGACCTCGTGATCCGCCCGTCTCGGCCTCCCAAAGTGCTGGGATTACAGGCTTGAGCCACCGCGCCCGGCCATCCTTGCTAAGTCATGTCTGACTGGAGTTTAAAATATACTTTAAAACAGAAATTGGAATTCAAGAGTTTGAGGATGCCCCTTGAAGCATCTCTGAAGAATGAGTTTCATAGAATACTATTTGGCAACTACTGGTCTTTTAATAATTGGGCACCTATTATAACTGCCTGACTTTTCCACGTATTCCTCTATGTTGCTCTCCTGTTTATTCACCACGGGCAAGCTCTCTGGAGCAGAAATCCTGCTTTGCACCTCAGGAAAAAAACTGAGTACCAGGCCTGGCACAGGGCTCATGGTCAGCCAGTGGTTTGCTGTTGCTGTCGTTTCATTGAAATTGAATTAAACACCTATCTCGATGTGATCTGGTGAGTCCTCAGCACCTGTTCTTGAGTTGTCTGGTGAAAAGTAAAACGATAGTGTATTTTTTTTTTTTTCTTTTTTTTTTTTGTGAGATGGAGTCTCACTCTGTTGCGCAGGCTGCAGTGCCGTGGTGCGATTTCAGCTCACTACAACCTTTGCCTCCCAGGTTCAAGCAATTCTCCTGCCTCAGCCTCCTAAGTAGCGGGGATTACAGGCATGCACCACCAGCTACCTTTTGTATTTTTAGTAAAGATGGGGTTTCAACATGTTGGCCAGGCTGGTCTCAAACTCCTGACCTTAAGTGATCCTCCCACCTCAGCCTCCCAAAGTGCTGGGATTATAGGCATGAGCTACCACGCCCAGCCAATAACGCAATTTTTATGTAATAGAAGTTATAAATAAAAATAACAGCTAATACTAATTAAACTCTGTGTCATAAGATGTACTTGGATTTCCTCATTCAGTTATCACAACTCTATGCAGTAAGTGCTGTTATACCTCCATTTCACCGAAGAAAAAACTAAGGCTGCCAGATCACAGGGGAGAAATTGTGGCTATAGACAACAGCGGGGAAGCTGAGAGCTGGGACTCCAACCAGACAGTCTAACTCCAGAGCCAGCTTAGAAATGATCTGAAGTCACTGGACAGGACAATTTGGAAGACAGAGGAAAGAGAAATTCGAGAGCCCAGGACAGAGTCAGGCAGAGGAGGAACCTGCAAAGGAATGGCCACTAGACAGGAGGAAAACCAGGAGAGAGAAGTGTCATGGAAACCAAGAGAGATGAGCTGGGTGTGATGAGTGTGGAAAGTCGTTTCTTGGACTTGGCGTCATGGACGTTCTTGGTAACCTTGACAAGAGCAGCCCCTACATCCAGGTTTCTCAACTGCGACACTACTGACATTTGGGGTCAGATAATTCCATGTCGCGGGGCGCTGTCCTATGCATTGTAGATGTTCAGCAGTATCTCCGGCCTCTGCTCACTTGATGCTGGTAGCCAACACCCTTCCCCAGTTGCAACAATAAAGAATGTTCTCAGGCCGGGCGCGGTGGCTCAAGCCTGTAATCCCAGCACTTTGGGAGGCCGAGACGGGCGGATCACGAGGTCAGGAGATCGAGACCATCCTGGCTAACACGGTGAAACCCCGTCTCTACTAAAAAATACAAAAGCTAGCCGGGCGAGGTGGCGGGCGTCTGTAGTCCCAGCTACTCGGGAGGCTGAGGCAGGAGAATGGCGTAAACCCGGGAGGCGGAGCTTGCAGTGAGCGGAGATCCAGCCACTGCACTCCAGCCCGGGCAACAGAGCGAGACTCCGTCTCAAAAAAAAAAAAAAAAAAAAAAAAAAAAGAATGTTCTCAAACATTGCCAAATGTCCCTAGGTTCTCAAACACTGACAGATGCCCCCAGGTACAAAATCATCCTAGGTTGAGCACTACTGCTCTGTAGAATGGTGGGCGGAAGCCAAATTGGAGTAGGCAGAGGAGGGAATGGGAGGCGAGGGAGAGGAGAAAGCCTGCACAGACATGCGCAGAAGTGAGAGCTGGAGGTGGGGGAGGAGCCAAGGGAATGTTCCAAAACTTCCATGTATGTGTGTGTACATATATATGTGCGTGTGTGTTTCATATATGTGTTTGTGTGTGCATGTGTGTTTATATACATGATGAAAGATAGCAGAGAAGGGCTGTAGGTTGATGGCAATGACACAGGGGAGAGTGAACGGTTGCTGATTTGCTGATGAGGAGAGATATATAAAGAGAGAAAGAGAGAAACAGCAGGTGTGAATTTCTGGGGTAGGCAACAAGAAATGGGATCCAGACTACAAGTTGCAGGATTTGCCTTTGCAGGAGTAGAGACATTTGCTCTGGTATAAGAGAAGCAAGAGAGGCCTTATGCAGAAGTAGATGTAGGAAGGCGTGTGTATTTGGTGATGGGGAGAGGAGGGAGCTCCCATCTGTTGGCTTCTATTTTCCCAGCCAAGCCTGCGACAGGGTCATCGGCAGAGCTGGGATGGAGACGGAGGAGGAGGGAGGAAAAGGCACAGAATACTTATCTTGGAGTACAGCAAAGCAGGCTAAAAGGAGAAGGGGGAAGGATTGCTAGGCCGTGTTGATAGCCCATTTGCAGTCTGAGACCAGGAATTTGAAATGAGGCCAGCCCATGTGGTGTGAGAATTTTCTCTGGCAACTTCATCTGCTCTGGGAGCAGCATGGAGTGCGTGGATGAAGCCTGGGTGACTGGCAGCAGCTCCCAGGCAGCCTACAGGAGCAGGGTCCTCATTAAGGACCAATCATTAACTTGCTCTCCCTTGAGCCTGAGAGAAACATGGGGGTATCTTTGCACTTTCAAGATCAAGAACGGAGGGGGTGCCGGGCAGGGTGGCTCACACCTGTAATCCCAGTACATTGGGAGGCTGAGGCAGGTGGATCATTTGAGGTCAGGAGTTCGAGACCAGCCTTGCCAACATGGTGAAATTCCATCTCTACTAAAAATACAAAAATTAGCCAGTCGTGATGGGGGGGCACCTGCAATCAGCTACTTGGGAGGCTGAGGCAGGAGAATTGCTTGAACCTGGGAGACAGAGGTTGCATTGAGCTGAGATCACGCCACTGCTGGGTGATAGAGTGAGACTCAGTCTCAAAAAACAAAAAACCACATACACACACAAACCGGAGGGGGTCCCAGCAGCATCCTCCCATCCCCAGAAGCAGATGCACAAATCTGCTAGACCACATGCAATTCCCCATATTCATGCCTTGTAGAGGCTATGAGCCCCTACTTTACCCTAACAAGAAGAAAACCAAAGTCTGCTGACATTCCACAGTCTCTCAGCGGACACCACTGCTCCTCTGCCATTCACACTTGCCTCTACCCCCAATGCTACTTTCCTTTTGGCTCCCATGGACAGTTCCC